>NC_056732.1:1688125120-1688335120 GCF_019279795.1 Protopterus annectens | reverse complement strand
TAGCCATTTCTTTTTTGTGCTTATGCTTAAATTAATCTATCCCATTTGGTTAGAGATTGGCCTTGCCCATCCCATGGTTAATCATTATATATCACACCTAATGATAAATGGGATCATACCATAATAATTTGAAGGGACTCATGCATGGGATAAAGCATGTAAGAGATCTTTCTGTACATTAGTAGTATAGGAGGTAGTACTGGAATAAATATTCTGTTTTCCATCCATAGCCCCAAACTGCACTTGACTATGGATAGAGAGAAGCTTTGTTTTACATGGACAGAGAGTTTCTTCCAGAGCAGTGGTATCCTATGTAAGATATATCTGCCCCTCCAAACTATTCTGCTGATGTTGCTGAAAACGTTTAGATCTCTAGACTCTGAATTTCTGATGCCATTTGATTTGTTGATGTGCAGTGAACCCACAAGTATTGATTCAGAGCAATGCAGCATTTTTTGTACAACAATATTTACAATATTGTTTACAAGACATTGTTTGTAACAATACTGAGTGTATGAAACACACTTACTGCTTAGCTGACTCTGTGGCAGCTGGTGTAAATGCATTGACACATTTCCTTTGGAGCTCAGATGATATAGGGTTCTAATCTAGGTGTATATAATACTTTTAAATAAGTAGTGATAATGCAATGAAATAATTCTTTATACTGCATTTACCATCTGTTAGTGTGTGTTAACACAGCTCAGCATGTTTAAGCAGCATTGTGAGGAGGTAACTGCACCAAGAAAGAGCCATTCACTGTCTTAGAGGTCAAAACGTGAAGGGCTTCATTGGGTTTTTCTTACTTATATGTGTTGTGTGTGATTTTATTTTGGACCAAATTATAGGTATTAAAATGGGGTACATTGGAAAGTGATGAAATGGGGAGGCAAGCAGGGGGAAGACCAAAGGAGAAGCAATATAGGAATGCCCAGGAGACAATAAAGAACCATAGCAATCAATTTCTACAACAGTGTAAAATGAAAATATTTGCAGAATATCAGCTGAATTTGGAATCACCTCTCCAAAGAGGGCTGACAACAATGAAATCATGTATAGTCAATTGGACCAAATCAAGTGTGTCAAGAAGATACATGTGCAAAGTGGAGAGCTATGTATGGGATGATTTTTTTTGTGTGCAATAGGTGCCTTTTTTTTTTTTTACTTCAGTAAGAGAGGAATGCTGGGTAATGGACATTGGTATTTCTGGTTCAGGTAAGTTGGGCAGGTAAGAAAGAAAATGCACACAAACAAGACAAGACATAGGGGCAGTGAGAGACACAAAATGTTGGGACCACCCTATGATTGGGGTGAGGAAGGGGATAGTGAGAGTCTAGTCCTTACTGGCAGGACTGCTGTCACTGTCCTGTTACTCCACTGATGTCTCCTCCTCCTACAGACCATGAGGGATACCAGCTGCTCCATCCACCATATGCATACAGCAATTGTTTTGTGCACAACCCCACACACCAACCCTGGCATCTCCTGATGGGTGATGAAATCCCCACCTCCGCCAGTACTCACAGATGGTACCACAGCAAGAGCTGTCAGAGAAGTTGCTACCTGACGGCACAGGTAGTGCATAGGCAGCAGAGGCAGTACTGGCAGGTTGGGTGCTAGATGTGCTGGACATTTATGCCTGAGCCGGTGGGGCAGGGACAGGCTGAGACACTGGGATTTGCCTACCTCCCTGTGCTGTGAAGCATTTAGTGATTTGGTAGAGATGGATGACATGGAGATGTTTTTTTTTAAAGCAGCTTTATTGAGATAAATATTGACAAATAAACATAATCTAGAGATATATACATTTTCAGTATGTGTAACATGACAAAATGAGAAAATAAAACAAAGATTTTAAACTATATACAATGACATTCTCCACAAGGATCAAAAGTTAATAAAGAAGAACATTAAAATATAAGGATTCTAAAATAATTTACATTACTTGTTCAGTAAATCAAATACTTTTTTCCACACATTACATGAATTGGTATTCCTAGAAGATCTTGCAGTATTGGTCAAAATTTCTAGGTTACAGACTTCAAGAAGTACATTTTTGAATTTGATTATTGGGGGTGAAATATGAGACTTCCAGTTTCTTGTTATGATTTTTCTGGCAATGGATAAAATTGACCAAATTCTAGGTTGATTAGATCCTCTGATACAATTAGGAACAGGCGTATTAAATAAAACTAGTGATTTAGAAAGATAAAAATTATCAGTAAAAATAGCTTGTAAAAAGGAATTAACATCTGTCCAAAATGATTTAATTCTATACAATCAAACATCATGTGTGCCCAATCTGCATTAACTACATTGTTACATCTCCAACAATTGATATATTTTTTATTAAATTTACTTAAAGAAAATGGGGTAATAAAACACTTATGCAAATACCTCCATGTAAAAATTTTCCATTTAAGAGATGAAGTGGTAACACTTACTGACTGTAAGATATTTATTTTGTCGGAATCTGTAGGGGGATAATTATTAATTAAAGTAAAATAGTTCCAATAACTTTCTGAAGGATTATCTAAATCAAATGTAATTGCTTTATATAAATGAGATAAAGTATTTTTAGATGTGGAATTATGTTGTAAAGCTATTATCATATATTGAAATAACTTAGATAATTTTTGTTGTTATAGACATATAATCCATTTTGTTTAGAACATATTCCCTAGCTTCCTGTAACTCTAACCAAGAGAATGAATCATATTCATATTCATTTTTTAGTATGTTTATAGTTTTCAGATCATTCTTAGACATCAATTGAAACCAAAATATTAAGTTTTTCTGTTGAAAAGAAAGCATTTTATTATAATCAAATGAAAAATATGACACTTTGTGTGAAAGCTATACGAAAAAGAATATATATCCACTCTTTATAAATATTGAATTTATAAATATAATTCCTAAAAGATTTTAAAAGCAGAATTATATAATTTGAGTTAATTTTTTTGGGAAGAATAAGATAGGAAACATTATTTTACAACACAAACAAAGGAGTTATTTAGTATATCTAACTTCTGAAGTTTGTTGTTGTTTATAGAATTACTAATTAAGATTTCTAGGGTTTTTTTTCCAATTTGCCGTATAATTATTATCAACAAGTTGGTAAATAGTTTTGGCCATTGAGGAAACAGAATATATTTCCAGATTAGGCATAGCTATACCACCTTTTTCCCAATTTTTCATATGATTAGATAGAGCTATCCTATGTTTAATTGGGGACCATATAAATTTGTGTATCAAGGAATTACATTTTTTAATAATCTGATTAGGGGAGGTAATGAGATGGATTGTATAATATATAAAATTTTAGGTAATAAAATCATCTTTATTATTAATAGTTTTTCATCCATGGAGAAATGAATGTTATTCCATTTTTAATAAGATTTTTATTGCCAATAAACTTTTATTGTAGTTTATTTTAATGTTATATTTTATGTTTGTTTGTAATTATAATACCTAAGTAAAGTAATTCATCAGATTTTACCAGATATTTACTATAAGCCTCTTGTAATTTAATTTTTTATGACCATGTACTAAGATTTGAGTTTTATTACTGTTGAACAATAAACCAGATTTCTTTTGAAAAAGTTCAATGTTTCTAAAGAGAGCATGAATAGATGAGTCATTATCACCAAGAGTAATACGAATGTCATCTGCAAACATTTGTATTTTGGAAGATTTATTGGAATTTAATTTAAATCCTTGAATATTTTTGTTATCTCTTATCAAATTGGCCCATGGTTCCATAATAAGGGTAAATAATAAGGGAGATAAGGGACAACCTTGCTTAGTTCCTTTAATGTTGATCTATCTTTTGGCTTTTCCCGGTTAGGGGTCACCACAGCGGAATTCCAGTCCGCTAATGATTGGCAGTAGATTTTTACGTACCGAGTTGCCAGCCCTGACGCACAACCTTCAACGAAGGTTCACCCATTCACACATCTCCACATAGAAGACGCTTTAGCTGAGAATCGAACAGGACAACGTCTTACTGTCAGGTGACAGCGCTACCACAGCACCACCACCGCAGTTGCTTAGTTCCTTTAATAATAGGGATATTTTGGGAATTATTAGTACCTATTTTAATATATGATTAACAACCATGATATAATTGAATGATTAAATTTATAAAGCTCTTTGAAAAGTTTAATTCTTCCAGTAGTATAAATAAATAGTCCCAATTAACTGAGTCAAATGCACAATTTATATATAAACTAATTAGTGTTAAATTATTGTTTAAATATTTGACTGATTCTAATAAAGTTAATGTTCTTTTAATGTTATCATAAGTATTTCTATTAATTATGAATCCCGTTTGGTCATCTTCAAAGGTACAAAATGTTTTAGTCATTCTGCAAATATTGACATAAGCATTTTATAATCAATATTTAGTAAAGAGATAGGTCTACATAATGAATATTTAACTGGATCTTTATTAGGTTTAAGAATAGGAGAAATAAAGGTATACTTTCAAAAGGGGAGGGTATTAACTTATTATTTTGGGATAAATTATATACTTTATGAAGTAATTTTATAGCATTAATTGGTAAACTTTTATATATTTCTGGGATGATTCCATCATTTCCTGGGGCCTTCTTGAATTTTAAATTATTAATCTGGGTTTGAATGTCTTTGAAGGACATAGGTTTAATTATAGAATTAGCTTGTTAATTTGTGAGTCCTTTTAAGTAAATCTATTAATAAATTATTTAATTTATTGATTAGAGTCTGTTATTTTTAATTACTGATTAATATTAATAAACATTTCTCTGAATTCAGCTAGAATATTTTGTATGTCTGAAACCATATTTTTTTTCTAGGACAAAATATTTCATTTATATGATTCATTTTATTTAATATTTTGGTTTTGTTAGCTAACAAATTCAAAGATTTGGGATTTGTAGAAAATTTAAAAAATGTATATTTCTCTAAAATAATCATTTTTATGATTTAGGATTTCTATATATTTACTATTCAAAGAATTTATTTCACTTTTCTTGTCATTTTTATTTAGCTCTGACTCTTGGATATGTTTCAGTGAACCTAATTTAATTTGAATCTCTAATAACTGTTTATCCCAACTTTTCATTTTTATATGGTACCAGTTAATAATTCTCCCATATAAAAATCCTTTTAGGGCATCCCACACAAAAACTTCTGAGGTATTATTATTATTATTTAGTTCTAAAAAATGTTGTATTTCCAAAGTTAGAAATTCTTTAAAATCTTTCAACATTGTGATATAGCAGGTATTCTTCTTATCTGTGTATTGCAGTTTGAATTAACTGAAATTTCAAATATTATTGAATTATGGTCTGATATTGGGCAATAAATAGCCTTGGTGTTGACCAAAGAGCCTAATAAGTCATTGTAAAATAAGACTTTATCTATTTTTGAATAGGTATTATGTCTATGAGAGAAACAAGTATAGTTTAAGGAATCAGAATCTGCAAAGGAGTGAATATCTTTCAGATGATATGATTCTAGAAATTCTTTTAATGACTTGGCTGAAGCAATAATCCTTCTTTTATTATGAGATGTTGATTCTTTATTATCTAAAATACAATTAAAATCCCCCGCTAATATTAAGGACTCCTTAGAATGTTGTACTATAAGGTCAAGAATTTGTTTTACTGTATGATACCTATTCCTGGTATCCAATATATATTCACTAAAGTAAAAATGTTCTTATTAAATTCCACCATGACAAGACAGAACATCCCTTTATTATTTTTATAAGTATTGGTAATCTTTGGAGAAGGTAAAGTATTATTCCATGAAATTGCTACCCCTCTTTTCTTTTGAAGATGTTCTGAACTGACTAATGTTGAATATGATTTAGTATCTAATCTAAACATATCTTCTGATTTTAAATGAGTTTCTTGTAAAAAAATGAATCGGGATTTGTGTAATTTAAGATATTTGAATAAACGCCCCCTCTTATTTGAGTTATTTAATCCATTAACATTAATAGAGATACTCTTTAATGTAGTCATACAGGGTAAAATTTGTAAAAAGGGTGTATTTTGACCAAAAACAAATAAAATATTTAAGAATTAAAGGAATACAAAGTAACAGTTTAGGTTGACTGCATAGTAGTAGAGATTAAAAATATTAGTGTATTACTATAATATTACTTTGTAATGTGAAGAATGTCAAAAAAACTGTAACAAACTTTTATAACATAAGCTAGTAACATTGAACCCCCCATAACCTTCCTGGAGTATAATACTCCTAATCTAAGTGTCATATAATCATTCAGATTAACCCCTTGACAAGTAGCAACCTCTGATCAGCATCTGTCAGAGAGAAAAAATTCTGATCTAAGTAAATCATTCTTAGCTTCTATAGAAAATAAAAATATCTAATAACTTTAAATTAGTAACAGAAACATTAAGCAGAAGGCAAATATTATACAGTATTTAAAAAGTATTACTTTGAAAAATAACAGAATTAAATTAATTTCAATTACCATAAGTGAATACCCCTGTTTCATTAACCTTTAAGAGAAGGAGAGTTCTAACTCCAGAAAGATTTTATACATATATCAACCTTCATTATCATATTGTGTAGTTACTAATTGTCTAAGAAAAAATGACTTTGACTATCCTAGAAGTGAATTCAAGTTCTATTAGTGTCACTATGAAACTAGATATTGAAGACTAATAACCATAACTTGCAGTTGATATGAATGCAAATAACAATGATGATAAAACGATTTATAAATAATATATGTTCATATAAGCAAGGAAGTAATACATTTATACATAACTGAATCATGAATACAAGTAAATTAATATTCTATAACTCTCATATTTTCTTAATATGATATTCTAATGAACTAAAGGATGAAATTATATCTAATAATGTACTAGTGAAGGTATGGATTATTCTCATTTGTAATAATTTAAACAATTTTATTTACTTTCATTGTATTTATACATTAATAATGATTATGTAAGAATATGTGAGGTGTTAATTAAAATTATTTCTAAACGAATGCTCAAATATAAGGAGATATTTAGTTTTGATCTATAGCATAAATAAATTGTTGACAAAATGTTGCTCACACCTTCTCAAACCACCAATTTAATGTGCTTTTTCTTTTCCTTATTTATTTTAGTCACAGAATATTGTCTAGATTTTGAATTCATAATCGCCATTCTATTTGATTAAGTTCATCCAGACCTAGTAATGTTATCCAACCGATTAAGATGATGTGAGAAAATATTATTTTTCTGCTTATTAAAATAAATTAAACAGACAATTAAATATGTATACAAAACAGTCACAATAAATGGTACTTATGTACTATCGCACCCACACTCCAAACTGCAGAAGCGATCCATTTCAAATTTGTTCACTAGTCAACAGAAAGTACTGAAATTATCTAGGCAAGAGTGTGACACTAAGCTCTAAATTTCTGAGACCGTGGGAAATTCTGCACATATTATATCTGTTAATTGTCTTCAAAATAGTTGTGTGTCTTAATGTTAGTGTCTGATTACAAATTTTTCCACTTTTATTTCTATCCATCTCTACAACAAAGAACCACAGTCTGTACTACTTTGGGAGTAAACAAATTGCACATGTCTTCAGAGTAGTAATGACATGGCCACTAAACAGTGTTTTTACTGAGAATTGTAATAAATATGGCACAGATTTGCAGCTCCCATCTATAATTGCTTACTCTTCACCCATGTATACAACTATATAAATCACTTCAAAGTACCTCCTAAATGCTGTGCCTTTTTAAATGTTCAAACTAGAACATTATTTGTGACATTTACAAGGCAAGGTCTAATACCAGTCTATGCAGAGAGATCTGAATATTACTTAACTTTTTCTGTCCAAATGTAAAATGACCTCAACCCTGTAAACTTTATTGTGGAGTAACATCTATTTTCTTGTGAGTTACTGGCTTCAATAACACATACCAGTACTCAAAACAGACTGACAAGAGCTCTCGGCTGCAGAAAAATCAAAAGCAAGCCACTTATGCAGTTCCTTCAGAATGTGGCTACAACAATACACAAGCACCCAATAAATTCATTACCGGTTATGATTATTAATCACAATCCTAAATTCTCATGGCATTTAATCTATAAGTGTTAAATAGATATTCACTTTTTACATATTGGAGAAATACAATTTTAAATGCAAAAGGGCTAATAAACCCTTTATCTGTTCTGGTGTTTGCGACTGTGAAATGAGCATAATACATGTATAAAATAGAAATTATACATTTTAAAGTAACCTTCCAAACCCATATTGCAACTAAAGAAACTTGTTAAATGATAACATTGGGATAATTGCATCAAAAGGAAAAATAACGCTGTCGATGACTATTATTATGTTTATATAAAGAGTCTCACACTAAAAACCTCGAAGATGAAGATAAATCTACTGTATTTATATCATAAAGGATATTAATTTAGAGCACACTGAAACTATGGTGAGCTTCACATATAACCGTAAAATTTAAATATTCCTCAACTTTGTAATTCAAATCATCTGTGGCAAAACACTACTGTATTGTGTGTCTAACTCTATTAGAATTAGAAAAGGTTTTTTGTTCACATATGAATAATTATATCACTTCACCCACTACTTGTATTAATGTCTAATCTCTGTAGCTTTTTTCTTATTTTCCTTTTAAAGCATTCAAGTGTTCTAGAGCCTCTGATGCTTTACTTCTGGTTTAAAGATTTGAGGTTTCCATGGCAACAAACAAGATAAAACTCTTAGGAGAAAGTCCATATTTGAAGAGTGATCATGAAGTAGGTCTCGAGCTGATACTTATTAACTGCAGACTTTCAAATTTTCAGTGGGAAAAAGTGAGTCGGTGACACTTTTAACATATGAATAACTCAAGCCGCAGATGCCGCTCACAGGTGATGATGCAACAGTCCCTGTCTGTTCAACTAACATGAAAGCCATTGTACAAGACACAAATAAATCCAAACAGCCCCTTTAGACCAGAGGCCAGCACTGTGAACAACAAAACACCCCAATTTCAACCTCAGACAAACAGACCAACACAATAACTCACCAACAAAAGGCACAAATCATCCAAAAAAATAAAAAGAGAAAAAGCAAACATATATAAAGGAGAGGGAAACAACAGCAGCAGCAATGGCTACCCCATAACATTAAACCACTCCATACATTTCCAACAGCAACTATTAAACCCACAACATCCCTAGACAATTTTAACAGCAACCCCGAACTTCAAATTTAGTCCAGTCATCATCTATAGCAACATATCATGCTTTATAATAACTCTGGACACTACAAACAACAATGTTTATGATTAAAATAGCTCCAGACGTTATTAAGAGAAGATCTAAACAAAATTAACTTTATAAATGAACTAAAATCTTGTCTATAGAAACTTCACTAAGACAATATAAACAGTCACTATTAATACAATGTTAACTTAAATATAAATACCTAATCATTGAGACACGTTTTATAAGAGAAGATATTTATCCAAATAAAGTAACAACCATTAGATATAACTGAACATTAAAACAAATGGCAACATATGGACTACAATAATAACTCAATATTAAGCAGTAACCCATACCTATCAAATAAGAGACAACTAAACTTTGCATAATAAGCATCAAATAAAACAGAAAAGACTATCATTTAAAAAATATAATAAACAGTGGGAAAATCTTACCTGTTGTTCCAGTTTTCACATTCCCTGACCTTACAGGTCATTAGTATGATTAAAACAAATAAGAAAAGGTTTTCAACATGGATAGAAACAAGTAAGAGCAGGATTTTTTTATTTTCTTAGCTTCTTCTTATGCTCATGATTTTTTCATGTTCCATTTTCAGCTAATCTCTTCAAGTTAGCATTGGCCCAATCCATTTCTTCTATTTTGTCCAAAAGTTTGTTAGATTTAACAAAAGTAAGAGCACTGTCCACATCTTCAAATATTTTAGATGTATCCTGATAGAATATTTTAGCCTTGCAGGAAACAATAGATGGGATTTTGTTTTTTTTTTTAGTTCTCTTATCAATGGAAGGAAAACTTTTCTTTTTGCAATTACCACAGGAGAGTAGTCATTATCAGAATAAACTATATTGTCTTTTATTTTAATTGGAGATTTTGCCCATGCTGTCTTTAAGACAATTTCCTTATCATGTGAGGAAAGGAGTTTTACAATCACAGATTTTGCAGAGTTACTTTTGCTATTTTTTGATGAAATCATAGATCTGTGGGCTCTTTCAATACCATATGAAAGAGCTTTGAGTAATTCTAGGATTTCAGGTAACCTTGAAGACAAGAACTTTTCCATACTATCTCCTTATATATTTTCTGGCAAGCCAAAGATTCTTATATTTTTACGATGTGACCTGTTTTCTAGATCATCTATTTTAGGCAAAAGTACAGTATTTTGCTTTAAAAGAAATTCTAGATTGTGCTCACCTTCTTGTAGCCTAGAATCCATATAATTTAAGGCTGTTTCAATACCTGATATCTGTTTTTTCTGTTGTTGTAATTCTTTGTGTATAATGTTCATTTGTTTAGTAGAGCTCTCCTTAAAACTATCCAATTTCAGGTCTATTCTATCCATTTTAATAGTTAGTTCTTGAATGTTAACTAATAAGGATTGTAATTCCTTTTTGAAAGTTGTGTCCTGATGAGAAAATTTGTTGAAGCTCATCTTGTTGACTGAAGTATTTCAATAGATCTCTGAAGTTTTTGACAGAAAAAAATATAATAATCAAAAAAACTTTTTTATACTATCCTTGTATAAGGTATAAAGTATACTTATATTAAAAAATAACCAGATTTCTGATAGATATATTTTGAAAATCCTGTCAGAGAAAATTGGAATAGACAGAGCTGAAGAGTAGTGCGGTTACTCTGAGCACATCGTGGCCACACCCCGACATGGAAATGTTTTGATGACACAATAGAGAATAACGAAAAGAGATAAGGGTTGTGGTGAGAGAAAAAAGGAGATAAAATTAGTACCATTATATGTGACTTACAATACATTGTCGCAATAGTAACTATTTTATCTGAAGTTTTTCTGATGCATGCATACTTGCTTTTATAGGTAGGCTATGCATGCTTACTTTGCTACTACTGTTTAGAAAATATATTTTTTTAATTTTTAAAGCTACAATAGTACTTTTCTTGTGTTGCATACATATCACTTACTTCCTTCAGTTTTTCTAGATGCTCAGTATGGGCTTGCCTATTCACATCTATTTTAGAATTAGCTTTGAAAAGAAAAGAAAAGAAGAGAAGAGCATTATGCACACCAGTCTTGCTTATATTTAGCTTTCTGTGTATTATAAGTTCTCTTTATTAGCATACTTACACAACTGAGGGATGTTGCTAGTTCAAAACTCATCCAAATACTGGTTGAGTGAATCCTCTTGCACCTTTTTAGGTCATTAAAGTGGTGCCTATACTATTATCCAGTGCATGGGATGCCAGTTGCACTGAATACAGCCTTAGCCAGACTATTTCAAGCCAAAGACTTGTACTAAGAGCTAGTTAGTCCCCCTGCAAAAGCTTTTGTCTGTCTGATTTACCAGAAATCAATAAAGATGTTGGACTCCTCAGTACCCCACCTCTGTGCCCTAAATTTGGCACCTTCCCCTCTAACACCAGACATGTCTAACCCAAAAGCAGTACAATAGCAAATAATGATTTCCTGCCAATTCCTGATATCACATTTACTGGTAGTGTGCAAACCTGAGCAACAATAACAACTGTATTTGTACAATGTTAAGTGGAGAGCAACAGTGCCAAACAGAGAGGAAAGCAGTTTTGGAAACTGGAAGGTTAATCTGACATTTGACACTAGTTTGAGGGATGTGTGCTGCTGTAACTGGTAGGTGATTTATCTTTGCAGACATGCAATGGAGATATAAATTTCATGACCTGACACATGTTTGGTTTGACTTTATACACTGAAAAAATAGTTTTACACTGTGGATTTTAAATCTATGCATAGGGAACAAAACATTTTCTTCCACAGCAGTGATTTTCCATCTTTGCCACAGAAGGGTTTCTTAGACACAATCATGAATTATTTATAAATACAAATGACAGATTGAGGTGTTAACCATGTATGTGTGTGACCTGACAAGGTCCTTGTATATACATTCATTTGTGTATGTATCTTATTTAAGTGTGAAGGCCATCCAAGTCCAGACAGCAGAACTATACTTATAGAAACATAGTAGACACCATACCCTCAGTCATACATCTGAACCTTCAAAACACAGTAGAGGTGCCATATCCCTCATACATATAATTCATATCAGCTCCACTACTATGCATAGTTATTGTTATTTATAATTTTGTATAAATTGTTATGAGTGATATTTAATATAATGTGAAATGGAACAGCAGTAAAAATGCTTGGAATTTCCTGTATTATAATCAAGAGCCATGTGTATGGTAGCCCTACACTTACACCCATTGCCACAGGAATACTGAAATAACACTTGCATATTTTCCTGTTCATTACTATAAAGTGAACTGTCACAATAGCAAAAATATGTTGCACTTCCTATATTACAGCTGTAAACTTATACCTGCTGTCTAAACAATAGTAAAATAACAGATGGATATTTCCTTATTCATTATTAACTTCTGTGTGTTAACCACCGCACAACTCCACTTACCATATTTGCATTGCACCCAATACACACTTGATACAGCATATCTGTTTTGAAATTGTTGACTATCTGCTTCCGCACTGTAACTGGCTGTAGGTGTTGGGGAAGCTTGCTAACCACTACACAATATTACTTACCTGAGTTGCATGGTGGAAAGCAAAAAACTGTAACAATGTATCCTTTCTGACATTTAGAATGTCTATGCCCTGCCTGTAGATGATCTGTCTGCTTCCTATTTGGGACATTAGTCCAGGTTTGCACACTGCTAAGCATCATGCAAATGATCAAGCAAAGTTAACCTTGTTTTAGCCTTGTGAGCAGTGTTTATTAGGTTTCATCCTTAAAAGACATAGGTCTGACTTGAACCATGATCTACAGATAGTAGGCAATTTTAACATTGATTGGCTTAATTGCAACTCTCAAAACCCCCAAAATTATATCAACCTCCATGGATTTACTCAAATCATCCAAACTCCTACAAGAATAGACAAATCATCAAAAAGGCAATCGATCCTTGACTGGATTTTGATAAACAGACCATCCAATGCCTCTCATTTTGGCTGCCTCCCAGATGGCCTGAGTGATCATCTACCAACTTTTCTACTAAGGCATCATATGCATCATAAAAGATATACCACTTACCATCAAATTAAAAACAAAAGAAACTTTAACCTCATCAACTTCATATCTGCCCTAAAAAGTTGTAACTGGACTCCACTCAAGCTACTCAACCTAGATGAAGCTGTTAAATACTTCAGCTCCACCTTTTTAGATATCTTGGACTCACGTGCTCCTCCCAAAACAGTCAGAATCAAATCTACTAATGCTCCTTGGGTAAGTAGAGAAACCAGGTCACTGCTTAAAGCTAGAGACAAAGCCTGGGACCAATGATATAAAAGTAAGTCCAGATCCTCAAAACAAACCTATCTAGAACTCACAAACAAAGCAAAGAAATCAGTTAAACTAGACAAAATGACACAACACACAAATAAAGCATCTAAACAATCTCAAAAGTTCTGGGCAGTGATTAATAACATACTCCTTCCATTTCCACAGGACCCATTCCTTCCAAAGAACAACCCAAATCATATAATAACAACACATTTACCTTTCACCTGGGTCCCTATTATTTCAGCGAAAAAATCAGTTCAGCAAATTATATTTTTGGTTCACTTACATCAAACATGCTATTCGTCAAAGTGATCATACTGAGATCACAGTACAGTGAGGATTGGGAAAATTGTCCTTTCCCTGCTGTAGTGTGATCTCAGAGTTGGTATATCTAAGTAGCGAGGGTGTGGGGAATGTAGCCCCCCACAAGAGTGGAATTCAATGAAAGGCATTTCTGATGAAATGCCATTAATTGAAGGGACATTTCGCTGAATTAATATAGACCCCATGCATCAGAGCTGGCAACTTGGCACATAAAAATCTACTGCCAATCATTAGCGGAGCGGAGTTCCGCTGTGGCGACCCCTAACCGGGAAAAGCCGAAAGACACAACAACAATATAGACCCCTTTCACCTTGTCTCTATAGATATGATAAAAAAATTGTTTAAAAAGCTAAGGGCTGCAACAATGGCCACCTTTCTACCAGCCAACTTTCTGTAAATTGCTGCCAAAGCAATTGCCTACCCTGTAGCTATTCTTATTAACAGATCCATGTTTAAAAATCTAGTCACTGTAATTTGGAAAACTTCCCATATTATTTCACTTCATAAAGGGGGTACTTCCACTAAACTGATCAACTGCCACCCAATTGCTATTCTATCCCCTCTAACCAAATTTCTAGAGAGATGTGTACATTCTCAAATTATGGACTTCTTACATATAATCTTTTGTTAAACACTCAACATGGCTTTTGCCCCTTCTAGAGCACTACTACTGCTCTAATGTATTTTACCAGTACAATAAACCACCACAGAAACAATGGGAAACTTGCATCTGCTATCTTTCTCGACCTTTCTAAGGCCTTTGACTTGATCACCCTCATTTTTTTTATTTTCAATTAAAATAACATTTACATAATATTTTTTAATATTTTAAACAACTATATACAATATTTACAATAGCCTGACTTTCAGTTATATACACTGTATGTTATTAAATATAGAATTAACAGATCAGTTATCAGAGATACAATATTGATTATTGCAGAATGTCCAACAAAGATATAACTTTCTTACAAGGATTATTTACCAATGGCCTGGGATAGATTCGTAGTTCTTTGATTTTTATTTCCATCGATGCAGTTGTCTTCAGTAAAGTATAGAATTCTTCCAAGGTCGGGGGGTGTATTTGAATTCCACCTTCTGGTTACGCATTTCCTAGATATAGCAAGTATTGTCCATAACAAATACATATTTGTCTTATTCAGGTAGGGACCTTCATTTACATTTACTATAATAAACGCTTTAGTTAAGGTAAAGGATTCATTAAATAAAGCTTGTACATAATGATTGATTCCATTCCAATATGATTTAATTTTATTACATTCATAAAAATATGAATCCAGTCTGCTTTATTTGACTTTTCACACCTCCAGCAAAAAACATTTGTAGTAGTACTGATCTTTTTAATTCTATCTGGTGTTAAAATGCTCTATGTAAGTATTTCCAGTTAAATATTTCCAGTACTGTGTGTTAGAGGTGTAATTAACTGATAGTAAGATGTTAGTTTTAATTTTTTCTCTTAACTGCAATGACTGACATTTTGTTAAGAACTGCCAGTATGATCATTTGGGAATTGTTTTATATGTTATTAACTCTTTATATAGATTTGAAATGGAATTTTTCTTGATACAACTGTTATATATAAATTCATACAGAAAACATTAGATTTGGAATATCTTTAAATGAGGAATTATTAATTAATCTGCATAAATCTTGAGTGTAAATTAGAATGCTTTGTAAGGTTAACCAGTCCTGTGTGTTGGAATATTGTAAGCAGTTTTTATCATATGTATATCTAAAACATTTAATTTATTTACACATTGAAACTGGCATAAGAATCCATTTTGTTCCCAGGAGGTAATTGTTTCCCTATATATATTTTGTGACAAAAGTTCTTAGTGATGGTAAATGGGGTTAAAAGGTCAAACTAAAGTTTTAGATCTATGTTTGCATTGATAAGTTTCCTAAATGAATTGATGTAATGATTAATCAGTGTTGTTTTAGAAGGTTTTGTTATATTATATTGTATACTTATGCATAGTATGTACCAGAGTTTGTTTGATTTGTGTATTATTAAAAATATTTTTTTAACAGATTAAACTCATTTGTTAATATAGCCGTTGTTAATTTTTTCCATTTGGCAAAATAATTTGGGTTTATCCAGTCTTTGTAGTTTTAAGCACAGATTCTTTTATATATGTTTCTATTTCTGGGAAGTTCAATCCTCCTTGTTTCCAGGGTCTAATGTGATGAGTTAGAGCTACTCTATTCTTTTTAGGATACCATAAAAATGTTATTAAACATGAGTTTATTTCTTTAAGAATGCATCTTTCAGGAATTATCTGTATTGCTAATGCTACATAAAGTATTTTTGGCAATAAGACCATTTTTATTAATTGCAATCTGTCTTCAAAAGTTAATATAATTTTGTTCCACTTTTCTATATATATTTTTATTGTTTCAATAATGTTTTTATAATTTTTAAATCTTGTTTCATTTATATTTTTGCATAACACTATTCCTAAATAATTTAGCATAAGTTCTTGTTTTCCTATTATGGTTTTATCTGTTACTTGTAGTTCTTTTTTCTTATTTAAAAATATAAATTTTGATTTTGATATATTAAGGTGTAGAACTGAAATCTTATAAAATGTCTCCATTACTTCTTCTAGCTCTCCTAATGACTTTCTGGAGTTTGATAGGGTTAATAAAATATCATCAGCAAAAAGCATTATTTTAGATATGTACTGGTCATAAACTTCTATTCTTTTTATTTTTGGATTATTGCATATTATTTCTGCATGTATTTCTATAGCCAAAGCAAATAAAATAGGAGAAAGGGGGCATCCTTGTTTAGTACCTTTCATTATATGGATAGATTCAGAGGTGAAAGGACTTAATTTAATGTAGGCTAAGTTATTGATATATATGTTTTTAGTAATAAGATGAAGGGAGGAGGAAATTCAAATAATGCTAAAGTTTTAAATAGATATTCCCAGTTGAGGGAATCGAAGGATTTTTCTATGTCTAATCCGATTACAAGTGTTTTTCTATCTTCTTTATTCACATAATCTATGAGAGTAAGTATCCTTTTAATATTATCATGTGTGTGCCTGTTATATAAAAATCCAGTTTGATCATTATTAATTGTCTTTGAAAGTGTGATTTTCATTTTGATAGCTAGGATTTACATGAATATTTTGTAATCATTATTCAGTAATGATATAGGTCTGTATGAGGTGCAAAGGTCTGATGGTTTATTATCTTTTAGAATTGGTGTTATGAGAAAATATTTCCATTAGGATGGTATTTTTGCTTCTAACTAAATGTCTACCAAAGTTTTATGAAAAAGGGAGATTACTGTTGAAGGGAAGAGTTTGTAAATTTCCATAATTATACCATCTATCCCTGGAGCTTTGTTAGATTTACTTTATTTTATCTTGTCAACAATTTCTTTGTAGGATCTTGTTTTGTGTAGGTCTAGTTTTAAGTTTTCTGACTTTTTTTTCTATTGATAAGATTTGTATATTAGTTTATTTGGTTGGTATCTAAATCTTCTTTTTTGAAGTGTTCCATATAATGAAACCAAAATGCTTCAAGGATGTCTCCTATATCTGATATTTTTCCCCTTTCTTTTCATGATATATACTACTAATGTTATTTGCTTTAGATTGTATTTTAATTCTTTTTCTTTCAAAACAGGTTTATTGTTTTAACATACAAGAGAAATATCATAACAATTTTATACAAGTAATTAAAAATAGATATGATTATAACATTCAACAAAACAACTAAAGTATTTACAAAGACATCCACTACAATCAGATCAATTAATTAAACTAAAATACCATGCTATTGAAATTAGGATTTTTTTAACAAATTTTGTAAATTATCCCATACAATATAATAAGATGTTTTTCTAGTTGTTCTTGACCTAATTGTGTTTATTTCCATATGGCACACTATATTCATAACATTTTTAAATTCATTGAACGAAGGAGGTGTATCTGAAATCCAATTTCTGGTTATTATTTTCCTAGCCACTGCTAGAATAGACCATAACAAGGGAAGCTTAACCTTTTAACACTTTGAGGTACAGGTGTGTTGAATAATATAAGAGATTTAGAAATAATGAAATTATCTGTAAAAAGAGCCTGCAAAAATTCATTAATTGACTTCCAGTATTCTTTCAATTTTATACAGTCATAAAACATATGAGCCCAGTCAGCATTAATTTCTACATTACATCTCTTACATAGATTATCTTTATTATTTATTTTATTCATCATCAAAGGTGTATAAAAAGATCTATGTAAAAATTTTCATGTATAAAGTCTCCAGACAATGGAAGACGTAGTTCTATAGGCAGATTCCAATATATATTGTTTATTTTGTTGATTTGGTGGGTCCCCATTAATAGAAGTGAAATAATTCCAGTATGTATCTACACTGTAAAAAGTTTCTTGTCTGATAATTTTATGTATGTATGAAAGTTTACCTTTATCAGAAACTTTATGTTGTAAATTTAATATCAAGTAATCAATCAGTGTTGGAATAGATTCTTTAACTGTTATAGACATTAGATCTATTTTATTAATGAGATGTTGTCTAAAGGTCTGAACCTCTAACCAGCAAGTTTCTCTTAGATCAAATTCTTGTTTTAAGAAATCTAGATTTTTAACTTTTATTATCAGATATCAACTGATACCAGTACTTTAGATCATTATCTATAGCTAAATGAGTTCCTTCAGAAGTAGATGACAAAACATACCCTGAGTATACATTATAGGGAATATAATAAAATTCCATTCCCTATACTTAGGGTGCATGAATATAAAGTTACGATAGCTAATAATAATATTTAATGGGTAACAAACCATATGTTTAGGTGTAATAGGTGAAGTACAAAATTCCTTTAGTAACCATAACATGGAGTTATTTACAATCATATTTTTATGTGTTAAGGAGATTTTCATGAAGTGCATACTAATTAGCTCCCAATAATCTTTCCATTTTGTGACATATGACTGATCTATTAATAAAGTAATAACTTTTACAATAGAAGAGATAGTATATAAATTAAAGTCTGGAAAAGAAATACCCCTTGAGACCAGCTATTAGTATGTTTCTTTAATGCAATCCTAGGTCTATTAGGTGCCCATAGGAAATTTAACATTAGTGTATTCAGTTTCTTGATAATTATTTTTGTAGGTGGAAGTATTATTGATTGTATTAAGTATAAAATCTTGGGGAATATTATCATTTTAATAATTGTAAGTCTCTCCTCCATAGTAAAAACATATTATTCCAGGTATTAAAAAGATTTTGTATATTAAGAAAACAGGTATTATAATTATTATATATAATAGATTTAATATCTTTAGATAGTATTATACCTAAATAAGTTATCTGACCTGAATTGGGTACATATTTAGTAAAATCACTAATGAGAATATTTTTTCGTGTATATATAGGTAGTATTTTAGTTTATTCTTCATTGAATATTAAACCAGAAATACTTTTAAAATTCATCATTTTATCAAATAGAGACTGTATAGAAGAATTAGATCCTGCTGATGTAATTAGCACATCATCTGCAAAAAGTTGAATTTTGGATGTTGTATTTTCATCTATTTCAAAACCCTCTATGTCAGTACTGTTTCTGATCAAATTAGCCCAAGGCTCCATTACTAAAGTGAATAATAGTGGAGAAAGTGGACATCCTTGTTTTGTACCTTTAAAATGGGTATTTTTTTGTGAAACATATGTTCCTACCTTAATATAAGCCAATGTTCCTTTGTATAAATGCTCAATTAGATTTACAAATGCATCTGAGAAGTTTGTGCACTTCAGTAAGGTAAACAGATAGTCCCAACTTACTGAATCAAATGCTGAACTTATATCAAGACTAATAAGTGTTAAATCTTTCTTTTTCCTATTTGCAAAATCAATTAATGTTAAAGTTCTTCTTATATTATCAAAAGTATTTCTATTTACAATGAAGCCTGTCTGATCTATATCTATAATGCCGGGGATGATTGTCTTCAATCTATCAGCAAAAATACTCATAAACATTTTATAATCAACATTAAGTAATGAGATGGTCTGATATGAAGTACATCTAGCTGGATCTTTATTAGGTTTTAAAATTGGTGAAATAAATGTATATTGCCAAGATGGGGGGGTTATTAACTCAGTTTGGGCCAAAATAAAAACCTTATGTATTAATGAATATGTACTTTTAGAAAGGATTTTATATATCTCTGGTATAATACCATCATTACCCAGTGCTTTGTTTGATTTAAGCTTATTTATTTGTGTAATAACCTCTGTATATGAAATACTTTTGTCCAATAGTTTAATCTGTTGTTTATTAAGCTTTTTATTCATGTTTGTGGTTATAAACTCCTTTATTTTATCTTTAGGTTCCATGTTAATGTTATTATGGTTAATTTTGTGAAAGTGATTTCTAAATTCATCTAGTATTTCTGGTATACTAGAAACATTCTTCTTTTCCTTAGAGAAAAGATTTCTTTGATATGGTTTTGTTTATTCAACCTTTTTGTTTTATTTTTAAGTCTATGTAAGTATTTGGGGCTTATTGAATAAGACAAAAACTTGTATTCTCTAAAGTTATTTTAACTTTATGAGTTAAAATTTCTTTGTATTTCTCATTTAGTTTGTTTATTTCTTCAATAACTTTCTTGTCCATAATATTTTCTTTATTATTATGTTTATAAGAGTCTAATTTACTTTGAATATCTAACAATTCCTTATCCCAAGATTTCCTTTTATTATTATACCATCTGATACTTTGTCCATATAGATATGATTTTAAGGCATCCCAAACATAGACAATGGAGACTTCAGGAGTATTATTTATGTCTAAAAATGTTTTACTTCTGAAAGTATAAATTCTTTATAGTCTTTTAGTTGAGTTAAGTATGCTGGTATCCTTTTGATCTGAACATTATGAGTATTTTTTATCATGAATTCAAAAACAATTGAATTATGATCAGATATAGGACATGAAATGATTTTGGAATTAATTAAATCTGTTACCATCTGGTTAGAAATAAAGACCCTATCTATTTTTGAATAAGTTTTGTATCTGTTAGAAAAAAGGTGTATGGTAATGATTTTGAATCTATCTGATTATTAATATCATTCAAATGATAAGAATTAGCAAAATCATTTAAATGTTTTGCATTAGATGTAATTCTTCTTTTTCCTATAGTGGTAGTATCACTTTCATGTAGTATACAATTAAAGTCACCAGCTAAAATAATATCTCCTATAGAGAATGATATGATCTTATCAAGATGATGTTTCACTGTATTAATACCAATTCCAGGTATCCAATATACATTAATTAAAGTGTAAGTCTTCCCATTAATTTGTATTGTAACCATACAAAACATTCCTTTGTCATGCTGATAAGACTTAATGGTTTTAGGAATGGGCATACTTTTATTCCATAAAATAGCCACTCCTCTTTTTTCTGAGTGTGCTCTGAACTAACCAATACTGTATATTTGTTTGTGGCTAGTTTATCAATATCTTTTTTTCAAGAGATGGGTTTCTTGCAGGAAGACTAAGTTGGCCTTATGTAAATTAATGTATCTTATTAGGCTTGCCCTTTTACACGGATTATTCAATCCATTAATGTTTAAAGAAATTCCTTTTAAAGATGTCATTTGGCATTTTTAAAACTTAAGAATCTTATGATCAAAATAACAAATAACAACATAAGTAATGTTACATCTCCTCCTTTAGGTGTACATTTAAATATAGCTGTATTTATTGAATCTCTTATGAGATTTTGTATAGGATTCAATTTTGTTTGTAGTGACAATGAGTGTACAAAATATATTGTGGATGTCAAAACTATATACATATAACAATGAACAAGTGAAAATAATGTAAGGATTAAACCTTGCATCCAGCCTGGAGTTAAAAACTCCAACTTAGAGTAGCATTTACCACTCAAGTTAACCCCCTACCCTAAGCAGCAGTACCTCAGCTACCACCTTATCAATTTAATACCGATTATATTTAACTTAAATTAACAGCTTTCAATTCAATTATCTAGCAAGACAAGACTACACATTTGATAAAACAGCATCATATAAACTAAAATAAACTTTTTTTTTTAAAAAAACTATTCATACTACTATATACATCTATGTAATATAATACACTTGTATTCAAATAGCATTCAAATAATCTTGATATTAGGAACCAAGAGGAGAGAGAGAAATAAAAGACGTGAAAGAGGGAGAGAGAGTGAAAGAGAGAGAGAAAAAAAAAAGGAAGGCATATTTACATATTAATTTATTCAAAGTATGTAAAAATAAGTTCTAACATTCATTTAAATCAAAAACTTTGGCTAATATGGTTCAGACATTACATATATTAAGATGCATCTATTTTCTGTCATGTAAATGCAGTCAACAGCTTCCAAAAACCCTTGAATTGCTTGTATATGAGCATTTTACTCATACTCATTGTCAATAGAATAAAATATTATATTTATAGAAATTGTTATAAATCATACTGCATAGTTATGCAAATTCTCAGAAACACTTGCATTATTGTAAAAAAGCCATCTGTATTTTGTATGTCTATACTACTGCTTTAAAATATATCACATGACAATTTCTTCCAGAATAGAGTTATAAAGTTATTTATGCTTGTCAATCAGATGAATTAAATGAGTTATAGTAATGTATATGTTTGGAACATAAGTTTTAACACAGATTAGTATGCTGCAGTCAAGTAGATTTTCAAAAACACTTGAATAAATGTTTCATTTTCTATGCCTTCTAAAATAAGACATTTACTTACTACAAGAAACTGCATCATTTAAAATCATTATAACTGACATATTTTATGAATTATAACATAGATATTTAAGTAATTATATAAAATAACTCACATTTAAATGTTAAAGAGTTCATTTTCCTTCACATAGTCACATTTGCATCAGTTCTACTTCCTGGTAGAGTGTTCTTCCTGAATTTGTGATGTGTCAGTGTGATATCTGGGTCAAAGGTCAAACTGACTGCTTGCAGCTTCTCTGTGAGAATTCTGAGAGTTGAAGCTTTTAAAACAACTCAAGGACACTGTTCATGAGGTAGCCCACATCCCAGATTGTCTCCCTTAACATTTTGGCGGGAAACTTGTTAAAAACTAGTGACAAACATTCATTTAGCAGTGTAAATGCATCTAAACATGACAAAACCTTTGCGATGCATTTTACAGGCTATTACAGCCTCTATGTAAGTGAAATTAAGCCCAAAGTTATTAATAAGTAATAAAACTCAATATTTTTGTCCCAACTCAATTTTTATGCAAATCTTATTATTTACTGTGTCTATATGATCAAAAGCATTTCTATATATTAATATGAAAAAAAATAGAGAAAGAATAAAGAAAAGAAAAGAGAGTAGAAAATAAAAGAGTGTAAAGCAGAAATAAAAAAATGTAAGAGAAAGCTATAAGAAGTATATACAATGGAATATTACTTACTGTTTATATTAATAGAGTTAAAAATAAAACATATTATTTACTATTATTTAGTTCTAATTATTATTAGTTAAAGCATGACAGATTATTTACATACAAGCATAAGCAGTATAATCAAGAAAGTATAATTAGGAATAGCATTTGAAGAACATATACACTTTTTACAAGGAATAAATATGTTATTATTCTATTAATCATATTTTCATTACTCTTCTCCCTGCCCTCCCCCACCCTTTACCCACTACATAATCTAAATAGAATGTCATTGTTTAAGCAAAGAAAGGAAGAAAAGGAGAATAAAAAGAGAAAAAAATGTATCAAATTACTGACCTTACTTCTCTTTTCAGAAAGCGAAACAAATTGAATAATAGCTTGTTATTAGTTCCTCAGATATTTTGACTGGTTATGAAACAAAACATTTCTTTGCACACAGAGAATAACTTTGATTAAATCTTTTTCAGAATATTTGTGGCTTTCTGGAAATGCAGGAATTATATTTAAAAAGATTAATAATGAAGTAAAATGATGAGAGAAAGAAAAAAAAAACATAGAACAAATCATTTGTTTTTTTAGTCTCTTCTTCTTCTCTGAAGTCTTCCATGAAGTTTCAGTTGCCAGTCTCTTTAATGAAGGACTAGCCCATTCCATTTCCTCTATTTTATCCAAAATCTTATTTTTTTGATAAACAGTAAAGCAGAGTCTAAGTCATCAAAATTTAGGACCATCAGGAAGGAAGATTTTAGCTTGGCAGGAAACAGAAGGTATGTTTTAAACTGTGCTTTTTAAGCTCCCTTATTAGTGGCAGAAAAACTTTTCTTTTAGCTATTACCAAGGAAGAATAGTCATTGTCAAAACGCACAGTTGTCTCATTAATCTTAACAGGAGCTTTAGCCCAAGCAGATTTAAGAACCATCTCTTTATCAAAAGATGATAGAAATCTAACTATAACTGATCTAGGATAGTTTTTGTTAGAGTTAGTATTAGCTATAGATCTATGTGCTCTTTCGATACCAAAAGAGAATGCTTCTGGTAAGTCTAAAGTTTTAGGGAGCCATGTTGTTAAAAAGAAGTAATATTGTTATCTTCAATATTTTCTGGCAGTCCAAAAATCCTAATGTTATTAGCCTAGATCTATTTTCCAGGTCATCCAGCTTTGTTTGTAAATGTGTATTTTGTTTCAGCAGAAACTCAATGTTGATTTCCTCTTCTTGGATTCTATTTTCCATGTCATTCACAGCTTCTTCTATGCCTGTCATCTGGATCTTCTGTTGTTGCAGGTCTATATGTAACAAGTCTATTTGTTTTGTAGTTTTTCTATGAAGGTATCTATTTTAGTATCCATTTTATCCATCTTAGCAGTAAGTTGCTGGATTATAGTTATCAGAGACTGAAGTTCTTTCTTGATGCTGGAGTCTTGAGAATTTGTCTTACTGGAACTCATTTCAGACTGATAAACTGACAGGAAAATTTCCAAAGTGATTTCTGACAGGAATATTGTTAAAATTTCCTTTCTTTTTTAGATATAGTTCAAGAACTATATAAAACAAACATATTTAGAAAGAAAATTACTTCAAAAATTAATTTTTTAAGTAATTAATTCCTGTCAGTGTAATGAAATTGGTGGAGCTGAAGAAATCTGCTGCTATCCTGTGTTCATCCTTGGCCACGCCCCCATATTTTAATTCTTGTAGATAAGTTATGTAGATATCTGGGGGATGTGGCTATGAGTTTATTTTTAAAATTTCCAAGGCTAGGCAAGTTTTGTGTGTTAGAATTTCATTATATTTTTTATTTAATTCCTTTATTTCTTTTTTGACTTCTGGACAATTCTGATTTTTTTTTTTTTAGATTTTGCTGTCAAGAGTCTGGTTTGCAAATCTAATGATTCAGATTCCCACTCTCTAACTTTGTTTTTGTATGACTCTACTGATTTCTATTTTATTATTAATTTCAAGAAATAATTGTAGTTCTGACAACATCCAGGGTCTGAATTTTTTAATTTTCGTGATATATGATGGAAATCTAGTTGAGAGGATTAAAAGTTTAAACTCTATTTGGAGCTTCATTATCAGAGAGTCATGATCTGAGAAGGGGCATGGAACTATTGAGAAGTTGAGGATTTTTGTTTGAAAATATTGAACTACAAATAATTTGTCTATTCTGGTTTGTGTTCCAAACCTATGGCCTTTATGGGAAAATAATAAAGATTTATCATCTTTTACTTTAAAAGTGTCTATTAAATGAAATGAATCAATCCATCTTTTTAAGGATTTTGAAAGAGTTGCTATGCGAAAAGACTTCTTGGTGATTTCAGAAGCTTCTAAGGTACAATTAAAGTCTCCTCCCAGTATAAGATTTCCTTTATAATTGTTGGAAATAAAATCTAGGTGTTTTGTAACCATTCCTGCTCCATTTCCTAGGAACCAATATAGATTAGCTAAGGTCCATATTCTGTTATTAAATTTAATTATAACAAACGCTAGAAGATCTTCTTTTTCTTCATATTTATAAATAACTTTTGGAGTGATTATGTTTTTTTTCCAGAGAATTGATACTCATTTTGTCTTTGTTCTATAGGAGGATTGAGGTAAGACTGTATAGTCCTTAGGGTTCCAAATAAAGTTATCATTAGTCTTAAAATGTGTTTCCTGGAGAAATACTACTTGTACCTTATTTAGATTTAAATATTTTAGTAAGTTTGATCTTTTATTTGCATTATTTAAGCCATTAGTATTTAATGATAAGAATGTTAAATCCATTTCAAGTTATTGTTGGATGAAACATTTTGCTTCTTTTTTATTTTGATTATAGTAGTTATACCATATTATCTGATAACATTGAATGTTATTTTTATGTGTGTAAATTTGGGAGTGTAATTTAATGTTCTTTCTTCTTTAGATACAAGTAGGGTAAAATTCTGGTCAGGCTTTAAAAAAGTACTTCTATAAAACATTAATTCTAAAGTATCAAATACAAGTAAATATGAATTTCCCATTAAACATGGAATGAAAGTCATTCCTAATCCAGTAAATAAAGATAGATCTATTGGATTATCACTCGTACCTTTAACCAACAATATCAACTGAGCTCCATATGTTAAATTATTATATAGAGAATTTTCGTAAAAGATATATGAAATTCTATATTATTGTATTATTATTCTATAGTATTTTATATATCAGAATGGAATGTTAGTAGTGTAAACAATTATTATGTTGACTTACAAAATATCCAATATTTACTTACCTTTAAGAGATCCCAAACATGTCAAATATGTTATTTCGGATACATTAATTGTGACAGAGGAGCATACACTAAATAAGCCAACAACAAATAGATTATTACTAAAATAATTTGACTAAAAGACTCTGTAGGAGACAATGAGTGTTTACCAATGAAATATGAATTTACTGTAGATGTGCTGTTTTCCTTTACTTTCCCACTCTTCAGCTCATCAACTTCAACTTACACTTATGAAACGACATGGCTTATCAGTGGTATCCTGGCTCTGACTAGAGGTACCCTACATTCTAGTGTACAGTGCTTTTACATATTTATAGATTTACAATGCAGAGTCTAAGAATGAACTATGATCACCCTGACAATTCCCACCCTGCATAGGGCACCTCCTGCTTCCAGAATGGATAATCACATCAGGTCTAGAATGAATGTGTACGTACCCATATGGTAATCAAGACTTACCTTAGGTAAGTATTAATCAAATTGTGTTTAGAGCATCTTAGAGAGTTCTTGGGGCAGTTAGAATACTCTTAAGCCTCTCCTCTCTTGACCAAAAACAGAGATTTCCCTTCCCTTTCTTTCCCTTGTTTTAAATCAGTGCTAATAAAAGAAATTCAGTAAACATAGGTAAACAGAAATAACATTCAATAATCCATCTTGTACTTGACTCGCAATCCATTAAACAAGTCAGTGACCAACATCACTTTAGTAAACATAAAAACAAATTAGAAATAATTTCCTAGCTCTTTAAATTTTCTGATAAAGCAAAAAGTTAACAATAAGCTATTTTAATTAAAAGTGTAAAACATTTCAATTTTTCCTTGCATGTCTACATTTCTACTTATATTGTAGTGTCAATAGCTGTCTTTGAAATCTGTATAATGCTTCATTTCTTCAAATGTACTACGGTGGTGGTGCTGCGGTAGTGTTGTCGCCTCACAGTAAGACGTTGTCCTGTTCAATTCTCAGGTAAAGCATCTTCTGTGGAGACATGCGTGAATGGGCGTACCTTCATTGAAGGTTGTGCATCAGAGCTGGCAACTCGGCACGTAAAAATCTACTGCCAATCATTAGCGGACCGGAGTTCCGCTGTGGCAACCCCTAACCGGGAAAAAGCCAAAAGACACAACAACAACAACTTCACTTTTTCAAATCATTCCTTTTTCATTTCAAGTTTTGTTTTGTCAAAATGGCAAGAATATTTCAAGGGCACAATTAATATTTAGACTGATGTTTCAAAAAATAACTTGCCAGTTGCCAATTGAGTTAGTTTAGAATGTATGGTTAGTGCTAATATAGCATGTTGCAAAAATAATATGTATTTTTTCGTGTGCTCTAGAGACTGTCATATGCACATGACATATAGAATGTAGCATATATAGAGCAGAGAGCTTATGAATCCAGGTTGTTAAGGAAAGATATGCTTATTAATCAGGCAGTTTCATTTAAGTTCACAAGTAATTTGGGGACATTTCAGTTGAGTTTCAAGGAATGTGTAGTACAATGTGATTAACTGAGTCCACTTTTCCTCATAAACGTGGCACAATTCATTAAACAAAGCAGAATCTAACATCTGTCTAATAATCATTATAAAGACAAATAATAGTAATTTACTAGCTCTTCAAACTTTCTGATATCACAAAATGTTGACAGTAAGCTATTTTAACTGGAAGATTAAAACATTTCAATACTTCCTTGTGAATATATATTTTTTACTTATACTGTAGTGTCAAGAACTGTCTTTGAAATCTATACATTACTTCACTTCTTTTAAGTCATTCATTTTACAGTTCGGATTATATTTTGCCAAAATGTCAATAGGATTTCAAGGGCACATTTAATATTTAAAATTATATTCTAAATTAATAGCTATCAGTTGCCAAGTGAGTTTGTACAGAGTGTGAGGTAACTGCTAAGATAACATGTTACAAAAAGTAGTATGTATCTTTTCATGTGCTCTAGAGACTGTCAATTTCAAGTAACATATGCAATGTAACTTTTACAGTGCAGACAGCTTGTGGAATCAGCATGTTAAACTGAGTAATATTTTTTAATCAAGCAGCTACATTTAAGAGCACATGTAGTTTGGGAACATTTCAGTTGTGTTTCCAGGAATATATAATCCTATGAGGATAAATCATACAATATTTACAAATAGTCCTATTATGTATTTATTTTACCTTGTTTAGGTTGTTTTTCATTTTAATAACTAAACATTACTTTTTCTTATTATTTGTTATCTGTGAGGCTAAATGCACTTTGCAGGTTCACAGTGTCCTTAGAAACTGCAACAATTGTTTAATGTTGCAATGGCAATGCAAATAGAATGTGAAAAATAAGTTATGTCTTACTATAATGTTCCATCTGTGTTGTAGATTCTTGTTCATTCATTACAGATAGGACCTCGGTTCCATCCTCACAACTGATACAGCCGTTTCCCAGCTCACGCAAGCCAAAAACTCTCATCTAAGAACCTACCCACAATGCCCCTCTCCGAGTTACTCCAGATCGAGTTTGCCCACCCTAGATAAAAGATGTAGTAATAGAAAAAATAGTAGGAGACTCTGAGCAAATACCCTAACCAGGAGTTCCTAAAGTCCATCAGGAGTCCAGGCAGGGGGACGGAGGGTGGGAAGTAATGAATGAACTAAGATCTACAGCACAGATAGAACATTATAGTAAGACATAACTTCTTTATCTGATGTTGTAAATCTTTGTTTATTCATTACAGATAGGACCGAGTCCCCAGCTACTTGAGTCCTGGGTGGCCCTAAGGAAGGATAAAGCTGAGGACTATAGAACCAAAACATGCTCATCCCCTGGAGGCCAAATCCAATTTGTAATGAGATATAAAGACATGAGGTCTTTCCCAAGTGGCTGCTGCACATATATCATCCATAGAGGCTGTGGAATGAAAAGCTACAGAAGTAGCCATAGATCTGGTAGAATGAGCCTTTATTCTGGAAGGTAAGGATAGCTTATTCTGTTGGTAGATAAAGGTAATGATGTTTCTAAGCCAAGAGGATAGAGTCACTTTGGAAACAGTTTTACCAAATCTGGATCCTGCAAAGACCACAAACAACTGGTCTGTTTTTCTGAAAAGTTTAATCCTGTCCAAATAGCAACGAAGCTGCCAGTGCACATCAAGGGTCTGCAAAAGGTACTCCCCTCTATTAGAATGCCTTGGGAAGAAAACCGGCAGGTCAATAGATTGGTTAATGGAAAGACCAGAAATTACCTTGTGTAAGAAAAAAGGGTCAGTACAAAGGGACACCCTATCCATGTGGAAGATCAAGTAAGGACTCTTGACACTCCAGGTCTGCAGCTCCGATACTCTTCTCGCTGAGGTGAGTGCTACTAGAAGTATGGTTTTCCATGACAAAAATTCAAATCACATGAATCAAAGGGCTCGAAGGGAGAATCTGTGAGCGACTGAAGCACCAGAGTCAAGTCCCAGGGTTCTAATGGAGGCTTGACTGGAGGTTTAACATGTAATATTCCCTACAAAAAGGTCTTGCATAGGTGGTGTGACATAACTGAAGAATTATCAAGACCATTATGAAAATTGGCGATAGCTGCTAAATGTACAGTGATCGTTGAAGCTGAGGCTCCTGCATGTAAAAGAGTAGTCAGGTATTGTAGGATCTTTTGAATAGGCAGAGAGAAAGGGTCTAAGTTCTGGTCTTTGGCCCAAATAGAGAACCTAGTCCATTTACTAGAATAAACCTTTCTATTGGAAAGTTTGTGTGAGGCCAGAAGAATTTCACAAACAGGAGATGGGATCAGGCAGCCTGGCAATCATTGGAAGTGGAGGAACCAAGCTGTGAGCTTGCGACTGTGCAGGTTCGGATGAATCAGTCCCTGAGGATGAGATAAAAGGTCCTTTAATGATCCAGGATCCACGGACTGTGAATCAGATGAGGCTGTAGAAATGGGAACCAGACTTGATGTGGCCAGTAGGGAGCAATGAGGCTCACTTTGCTTTTCAACCTCTGAGCTTTCTGGAGAAATTTTGGAATGAGGGGAAATGGGGGAAAGGCATACAGAAGACCCAAGGGCCAATCATGCATTAGAGCATACCTCGGTGTTTCCCCCTGAGGGGGATCAAGGCAAAATAGCTTCTGCATTTGTAGATTAGAGGGGAAGCAAGCAGGTCACAGCAAGGCATGCCCCAATGTTGGAAGATCTAGTATGTTATTACAGGGTTGAGGGACCACTCATGAGGCATCAGGATGTTCCAGCTCAGATTGTCTGCAATAAGGTTGGAACTCCTGGGAATGTGCATTGCTATAAGAAAGCAATTGGAAGCTATCGCCCAGTGCCAAATCCTCATGGCTTCCCAACACAGGGGGTAAGATCTAGTTCTGTCTTGCTTGTTGATATACCAGATGACTGACATGTTGTCTGGCTGAATTGCAATGGTCCCCGAGGGTAGGGATGCATGGAACACTTGCAATGCTAAGAGAACTGCCCTCAGTTCCAGGACATTTATGTGCAAGTTGGCCTTGATGGGGGTCCAGGTGCCTTGGACAGTCTTTCCCTGGAAATGCTCCCCCCCCACCCTAACAGTGAAGCGTCTGTGGTCACCATGGCCATGGGTTGGGGAAGACAGAATTGGCGACACCAAAGATTCATTTGTGGCTTCATCCACCATAGCATTTCCTCCTTGCAATGGTTTGTAAGGCATATCATATGGTTGAGTGGACGGGTTAACAATGACCATTGTGCAGAAAGGAGCCACTGCAGGATTCTCATGTGCAGTCTCGCCAGTGGTACTAACATAATGGCAGCTGCCATGGAGCCCAAGAGTTACAGTACAAGACATGCTGGTACATATGTGTGAGGAAGAAAGTCTTGGATTTGGTGTCTTATTTTGTGAGGGAGAAGAAAAGCTTGACAGGATGTTGTGTCAAAGACCACTCCAATAAATGCCAGTGTCTTCATTGGGGACATCTGAGATTTGTCTTTGTTGATTGTAATCCCCAAGTGGAGAGCAAGACCTTGAATGTAAGAGAGGCTGTGGACTAGGAGATTCCTGGTTGAAGCAGTAAGGAGCCAGTCATCTAGATAGGGAAACACCTGGAATCCTTGTAGTCGAAGATGAGCTACCACAACTGCCATACATTTGGTGAACACTTGGGGGGCTGTCAAGAGACCGAATGGCAGTGCCCTGAACTGGTAGTGACTGGCTCAAGCCAGAAGTGGAGAAACCTATGGGAGCGGTGATCCATCTTTATGTGGTAGTATGCATTCTGGAGGTCTATAGAGCACATACAATTGATCCTCCCTAGGAAGGGAAGAATGGACTGTACTCGGGGGTGGCTCATGCTATTGGACTGCAGGACTGCAGCCCTACCAGCTGTAAAATAAAAATTAAAACAAAAAAGAAACGAAAAGAAAAACAAAAAAGAAAAGAAAAGAAAAAAAAAAGAAAAAACACGAGTCCCGAACATCACGCATGGACACTCACGTGTTTTCCCAATGTCAGACTGCTGGTGAAGCAGTCTGGAGCATGTGTACAAAATCCCAGACTGTCTCACTAGCAGTCTGAATTGACTGCTCAACATTTCACTCCAGATATCCCGGAAGTCTATGCAGTTGTAACTGCATAGACTGGAAAGGGATCGGACTACTATGTCCGCAGGCTGGGAAGGACGTGCTCTCGCTTGTGGGACCATTGACTTCAGGGATTGGCTGGATGGATTATTTTGAACAAATCATGGCTGGAAAGGATGTGCTCTCGTGGGACCGTGACTTCGGCTGGATGGATTATTGTTTCATGGCTGGATTACTTCAGAAAATCAGCTGTGGCTTGGCTCTGGCAGGTACAAGGGTGACTTTGGGGAATTGACTGGCTGGATTATTCATATTTGAACAGATCGTGGCTTGGCTCTGGCAAGTACAGTGTGTGTGTGTGTGTGTGTGTGTGTGTGTGTGTGTGTGTGTGTGTGTGTGTGTGTGTGTGTGTGTGTGTGTGTGTGCCCACGCATTTCATGTCTTGTCATGTGAACTATCTGGACTACATATCTGAGTCAAAGTTCTGTATTAGGTTTAATCAGAAGAAGTCTCATGCTTAGATTAAAGCACTCACATTGTAAGTCTATCAGAGTTTCCACTTGTATTTTTTACTTCATATTCCTGAATTGCATTATCTGTGATACTCAAATAATAATCATGCTGCACAAATGGAACTGAATGTCTGTCAACCATAAAGTAATGTGTTGGTATATCTGGTCAGTGTTATAACATTATCTATCAGAGAACTTGAAAAACTTAACTGACACAGAGGATCCAGAGACAATATGGAATGAAAAGAGAGATGTATTATACCAAATACTATTCCAGATTTATAAGGGTGGACTTAACAACTGGGATGATGGATATTAGATTGCAATATCCCATCTGTCAAGTGTGCAAAGCCAAGTAAAAGTGTGCACTCTGCCAACTATTGTACATAGCTGTATTGATTGGAAGTGATAGATGCACAAAGATGGACCAAGAAATATGTTAAAATTGCTGTATGGCTGTGTCTATGATCACCATTTTTGTAGGCCTTGGGCCATTAATCTGTCCTGGAGACTCATATGAGTAAGTAATTTGGCTGCAGTACAGTGGCCTTTATTAGTGTGTCCATGGTATCATGCATCTCCCAGTCTTAGTTAATAAGTTAATATCAATGTGCACTGCTCACATTTGTCAGGGACATTGATTTACACTTCTCAAAACAATAGTATTTCAGTTTCATGACATGAAATCCAGGAATTATACTGGTGACTTTTAAGCAAAGATTTCAGCCATTACTAGGATTTCATTATATATTTTTTCAGTTTTATTTTTTGTGTGTGAAAATGCCCTGTTGCAGTGGCTAGAGATCAGGGTTGAACCCTGTACCTTGAGGTGCAGGTAACAAGAGCCTGAATTCCCTACCCACCACCATTTGTGAAATATTGCAGATTTTTACCTCATATTTTGTTCTGTTCTGTTCCTCTTAACATCTGCGGTTTCTGAATACTTAAATTCTGAGATATTTTATGGTGCAGTGGTAGCATTGTTGCCTCATAGCTGCAGGTTCTCAGGTTTGATTCTTGGGTAGGGTGCCTTCTGTGTGGAATCTGCATGTCCTCCCTCTGTTTGTGTGGGTTTGGTTTGATGGTGCAGTGGTAGCATTGTTGACTCACAGCTAGAGGTTTTGTGGTTTGATTCTTGGCTGGAGTGCCTCCTGAGCAGAGTCTGCATCTCCTCCCTGTGTTTGTGTGGGTTTGCCCTGGTGTTCTCCCATGTTACAAAGGCATGTCTTTGCAGGATTTCTCCCTGGGCCTCTGCTGAAAATGTTTTGTTCCATTAGACTTTCCTGGTTAACAAATGTTAAATAAAATTGACAGGCATTTGAATTTCAGACTTCATATTTTTCAGAAAGTACATAGTAACACAAAACCTTTTATTCTAGCAATTTTCTAAGTTTATAAGATGAATATTTCAAATTTGTCCCTATTTTTGGGACTGTATTCCCCCCTTATTGGCTTTGTCCAGGTTTTTTGTACTAAGGTTGAGAACTATGGCAAGAACTGAATTCACTGAATATGTTTGAGGTCTTTATTCCCCCATTACTGGGTTTGTCCAGGTGTTTTGTGCTAAGAGGTTGACAGCTGTGGTGAGAATTGAATTCACCAAATGATAGCCATATAAGTTTCAGTCTTCCTCTCTTTCACAAAGCAGCTGAATTGACATAGTAGTATGTTGCTCTGACTGTTTTGCACAGGGACCTGGGTTCAAGACTGGGCAGTAAGATGTATGGTGGTAACACAGCATTTTATTCTACCAACTTTCCAAGATTATACAAGTAATATTTGTGTCCCTGGTTTTTGGGCTTTTACCCCCCCCCCCAATAAATTTTGGCTTTTTCCAGATTTCTTGTGCTGCGAAGTTGAGATACAGTTGAGTGTTCAGTAGATTTTACAAGGAGCTGAGAGCTGCAGGGGAAGAGAAGTTTAGTGCTCCTTATGCTGAGTCTGATTGTGCTGTTAATAGCACAAGAGGTTGTGTAATTGCTTTTGATTCAGAAGGCTGTGGGTTCTACTCCCATAAGGGGTGGATGCTGCTGTATTGAGAATGTCCTCTTTGGTGAAGATACTAACTATCAGCAACCTCTTCATTAGTTACAGATCTCTTTAATGTGGAATTATTTAGATGACTTACTTCTGCAGAGATTGTGCATATTTACTGATACTGGTATATTGTATAAGTCTGAGTAGACTTTTTTATGATGGAAATGCTCTCAATTGGGCAGTTTTTTCATTATTGTTGCATGCATTTTGTTTCATTGTTTACTGGAAAAATGTCCAAAACAAATTTAAAACACCCTCTAATAACTATACTGTATTATACAAGGAATATAATTTAATACAATCAGGAAGGTGTATCATGTATGTTTTCTGTGCAAAGGGCCTATCATTTGAAAACAGTCCAAAGTTAATCTTTATACTACCCAAATATATTTTCTTTGAATGTGGATTTCACTGCTGTTTCAATGAATGTGAGTTTCAAGGGCAGAGTTTTAATGTTGTCTATTTTCATTGTGAGACTGCATTGCTTTGTTTAGCAGATGTTTTAGTGTTTGTGCTGTAAAATACAAAATAAAACTTTCAAATAAAATCCAAATCATTGTAGAAGTAAAGCAGTATGCACATTGCAGTGTTTATGGTAAATGGGGTGAAATAGCCAAGTAATGGGACATTGGAATGGCTGCAGGGGTTGCTCCATTCGATGATGATTTTGTGAGGGGAAAGGATGGCAAACTCAGACAGCCCCAGCTCAGCTGAACTATACCGCTCAACTGTCCAGATTTTCACAGAATGAATAGATTTTTGCTTCTTCTTTTTGGTTTGTTCTTCATAAAATTTGTGGTTTTCTGGCAAATCATTTAGGAATTAAGTCACTAAATAATGACAGGCATTGAGTTTCAGACTTCATAACCTTCAGAAAAATGCATGCTAAAGCAAGACCTGTTCTAGCAACTAAGTTTATACAAGAGCAATTGTTAGTACTGTATGTATGTTCCCCCAATATATTTGGCCTTGTCCAGATTTCCTGCGTTAACAGGTTGAGAGGTACGTGCAAATTGCTTTATAGAATTGGGCATATCCAAACCTCTCAACTGCCCCTGATTTTGGCTCAAAATGTTGCTCTCCCTCTAATCCCTCCACAAAATGTCAATTTTGGAAGAAAACATAGAGGGTTTACAATTAATAAATAACTTTAATAATCAGAGTTATAGATTACTTTTATTTCAGAAATGTATGTAGATTTGTTTATTTTGTCAGCTGCTCAAGCTAGCAGTGCTAATATTAAAAAGTGTCCCTTCTTTGACAGGTTCCCAGCTGTATTGTGTGGCTATTTTATATTTTTGCATCACATTTTTGGTCCATTTTCCATAAAATTGTAGCTTTCTGGCAAATTAGTGGCAAATCATTAAAGACTAAAGTAAGAAAATAATGACAGACATTTCATTTTCAGAATTCATACCCTTCAGAAAAGTCATACTAATGCAAGACCTACTATTCTATTTATAAGAACAATATTTAAATATTGTCCTTAATTTTGGGCCTGACTTTGTCCAGATTTCTTGCTCTGAGGTTGAGAGGTATGACAAATGTGTCAGGGCCATTGCAGTCAGCCGGAAACATTTTAAGTTGTGACATACTTGTTGCACCCCACTCCCCCATGTAGTGACTCTGGATATGTCCAAGCAAGGCAAGGCGCAGTTATGCAGTGTAAGTGTGCAGAGTACCCCCTCCCCCATCCAAGGTAGTGACTTTTCATCTGTCTTGCTTTATTTTTCAGAATGTTCTGGTTTTCTGTCATATTTTTATACTGTTGATTATGCTTCTTATTATTCAGAAAGTGTCTGTTGCTCTGTGTTTAAGTAGTAATGATTTCATGACCATCAGGTAAGCTTGTCTGAGATTGTAAGATGCAAGTAAGCTTACTGTTAAAGAACTATCAACATTGAAAGTCTTTTTGTTGTTGCCATGCAGAGAATACTTACATAACTAGATAACGTATAAGCCTTGGGTATTGAAATGCATATGACAGTATTTGTAATAAAGGACAGGATTACAGTATTTTAAGAAGCTCATTACCTTTGTTGGAGCCTTGCCATCATCTTTGCAGGTTTTACCCATAAACTAAACAGAATGCCAATCTATCATGTCTGGTCCATAACCTGTGCAGTAATCCTTTAAGCAATTTATCTTGAGCTTCTTTCTTGTTTGCTGTTCATGTTTTACTTTGATCATGTTTTCCCAATGAAACAAGTAGATAGTTGTCAGGCAGTAGGTCTTTTTTGGTTTAAGAAACATTTTTACAAGTGGGGGGTATCATTGCTACTTTCAGCATGGTACTTGGTACTTTTTATAAAGATGAATATAAATTATAAATAGGTTCATAGGTTCATAGGTAGGTACTAAGCTATCTGCCTAAGGGCATTTATAAGCCTAGCCAGAGTGTGTCAGCTTTCGCCACCCCATTGATTAATTAACTGAGCCTCTGTCAAGCAGAGCCAATGAAGTCATCCCAGGGGTGTATTTTCTGTTACCCATCCACTCGTCAAGGCTTCTCTTGAAGCATATTAGTGAGGGACTCTGCCTAATGTAGTTAGGAATTTTGTTCCAAAGCATGGGGAGTCTCTCTGACAGGACTCTATCCCTCCAGCATATTCTATTTATTGTTATGGTGAGGTTTAGCTCACTAGACCGTGTGGCTCACAGTGACTTGGATTAATTTAGGTGGAGCATATCCATCAATTCTGAGTTGGACATGGCTTTGTAAGCCAGGCAGAGATCACCTCTGAGTAAGCAATATGCCACTGAGTACAGCTGGAGTTTTTTCAGTTGGGCTGCATAAGACATATGTTTGAGGCCAGCAATCCTCTTGGTGAGGTGTTTTGTGGTCTTTCCAGCTGTTTGAAGTGTCTTGTGAGGTACATCCCAAATGGGGCATTGTACTCTATGATGGATGGGTCTGATGAGTGATGAGTAGAGGGGCACTATAACCTCTTTATTTCTAGATGCAAACCCCTTAGTAATTAGATGGGCCACATAGAAGGATTTCCTGACTACTTTGGCAATATGATTGTCAAAGGAGAGATTACTATCTACCTGGGTCCCCTGATCTCTTATTACCTCTTCTGTATTAAGGGGGCTACCACCTATGTTTTAATTCATGGGTGTTTTGTTTTTCCCAAACGGGATGACTATGCATTTTTTAGCATTTAGCTTGAGGCCATGACTTTGACACCAGGTGTCTGTCTCAGTAAGGCCTTTTTGAAGGATGTCTGTGTCAGAGAGAGTCAGTTATGGCTCCCAGTTTGCAGTCATTGGCAAACTTGGTTAGCCATAGTCCTCCTGTGTTTGCCTGTACTTCTGAGAAATATATACCGAACAGTAGGGGTCCCAGAACTGAGCCTTGTGGGATACCACTTGTGACTGGTTTAAAGTCAGACCTGGAGCCTGCTATTCTTACCGTGTGAGTTCTGTCTGTAAGCCATTTGGCAACCTATCTTGTGATGTAGGGGTTTATGTTCAGGCTGGTGAGTTTTTCTATCATACCCGAGTGAGGAATGGTGTTGAATGCCTTGGCGAGATCAAGGTAGGCTATGTAAACCATATTTCCCTCATCTAGGGCCTTGATGACTGTCTTGAAGAAGTCAACCAGGTTTAGTAGGCATGATCTGACCTTAAAAAAGCTGAACTGGGTCAGGTCAAGTGTTTGGAGGTTCCCAATGTCTTTGTTAATGAGTTCCATGATGATGCACTCCATAGCCTTGCAGACCAGGCTAGTCAGGCTTATGGGGCGATAGTTACCAGGGTCATTTGTGGCCCCTCCTTTGTGGAGCAGAATAACCATTGCTGTATGCCATTCTATGGGTATGTAGCTTGTGGAGAGGCTGAGGTTGAACAGCGTGTTTAGGTGGGGGGTTAGTTTGTTCTGTAGTTCATGCAAGACACAGCCTGGGACACCATCTGGCCCCATTAATGCTGTGTTTTTGGCTTTTGAAAGGGCTGCTTTCACCTGTGCTTCTGTGATTTCCTGGACACTACACTTTTCTGGTATTGTTGTGGGCCCTTTTGAAGGTGAGAGGGAGGTGAAGTTTGCACTGAATCTATCTGCCAGGATGTTGGCAATATCAGTAGGTTCAGTATATTTTGTGCTATTTTGCACTAGCTCAGAGCATATCTGTGAGTTGCCAATTAGATTCTTGACATAGCTAAAGAAGGCTTTGTGGTTATCTTTTGAATCCTTGGCTAATTTTCTTTCGAAGTTAGCCTTGGATGATTTTATGAGGGACCTTAGTTTCTTACTGATACTGATCAGGGATGTCTTTCCTTCTTGGGATTTGCTTTTTTTCTGAAATCGTTTCCTCCTTTTGTTGTATAACCTATTTATGGCAGGGGTCTACCAGACTAGTTTCCTTCTCTTAGAGGAGTGAGTCTTGGTTTTGCTAGGGATGGCACAATCCATGCATCCTTGTAGGTGCTCATAGAGTGCAACTGTAAAGGATTCTGCATCTTGGGCAGTGTTATCCTTTAGCATGGGGTCTGTGAAACTTACCACCTGTGCCTTAAGTAAGGTGAAGTTTGCTTTAGAAAAGTTTTTCACTGTGGTTTCCTTGGTTGGGGGTGGTGGTTGGGATGTGGACATCCAGGGTGATTAGTTTATGGTCTGATCTAACCAGTGATGGGTTGACCTCTGGCACGGAACACCTGTCGCCCATGTTGGTGATGACCAGGTCCAATATGTTGTGGCCTCTGGTAGAGGAGTTTACCAGCTGATCCAGGGCATTTGAGATGATAAATTCCAGGAAGCGCTGAGCCTGGGAGTTTGTACTCAAGCAGTTTTCCAGTTAATGGTAGGGTAGTTGAAATTGCCCAATATCAGGGTGTTCGGTAGGACCTTCATGTTTTCCAGTGTTTCCAGAAAGGCAGAGTGGTGGTCCTGGGTCATGGAGGGTGATCTGTAGCAGGCCACAATTTGCATTGCAGATTTGCCCGATGTTAGTTGCACATGGATGATCTCAGAGGTATCATGCTGCGCCTCTAAACTGGAGGTGTGGGTATCCTTAATGAATATGGATACACCCCCTCCTTTTGTGTTTCGGTCCGTATTCTGTGGCTGAAATGTGTGGTATGAGTTGTAGCCCAGTAGTGCTGGAGTGCTCTCTGGAGCCTTGTACCAGGTTTCAGTTACTTCACAGATGTTGACGTTCTCCATACTTGCAAAATGTGCATGCATTTTGAGATTTAAACTCCTGGCATTGAGTAGCATAACCCTCATTTTTTTACTTGTGCTATTTATGGAGGTGGGTTTGAATTTTGAGCCTTGCCTAAAAAAGGCACTATGGAGGCAGCAAGAGCCTTGGCCAGTATTCAAAAGCCAAGGGGTGACAGGTGCAAGCCGTCTCTTGTGAAGCAACGTGGCTTGTCGAGCATGTCATCCCAGGCTGACAGACACTGGATCCCCTTTGAATGACACCAGAAGCTTAGCCAATTGTTGAAATTGATAATTTTTTCTTTATACTGAGGTATCATTCTTGGTGAGGGCAGGATGCTACTCAGGGTCAGGGTCATACCCGTCTGGGCTACATGATCAGAGAGCTCTTCCATGTCTCTTTTCATGTAGTCCAGGGATGTATGTCTCAGGTCATTCACACCAACATGAACAATGACAGAGTCACATTTGTACTTGTTCTGGAGTGACCTGAGTGCTTGTGTTATGTGACGGATTCTGGCTCCCGACAGGCAGCTAACAGTAACTTTCCCCTTGTCCAGCCTAGTGAGTGGGGCGTCAGTGTGCCTGACTATTGAGTCACCTGTTACTAGTGTGTTAGGTATGTTATTTTGCCTTAAGGGCTGTGATTGTGCGGCACACTGATTTTGTGTTTTATGTGTTGTCTGGTTTGTGATGGGAGGTGCAGGTTTTGTGGGTGTCTGCTTTGGAACTCTCTGATGCTTTTGCAGGTTTTTATTTAGAGCCTCCGAATATGATTTTGTGTATTTATGTGTATTTTTTGCCAGTGCTGGTTTAGTAGGTCTATGTGAGGCTGGAGGTGTGGTGCAAATGTTAACCTTCTCCTCATGGCTGTCTGTTTCAGTCCTGGGTGAAGAGACCTTAGCCTCCAGTTTGGCTGTTTAATTGCATCTCTCACATATGTTAGTGTTTTGTGGTAGGAGGAGAGGGCTGTCTGTGTACTCGAGGCAGTTGTAACATTGCCTCAGGATACCTAAATTCACCAGCTGGACTGGAGAGTACACCTGAAGTTTCCCTTTGGTCATGCCTGAATAGTAGGGTGAGCTGCTTAGTTGCTTGGTTGGTGAGGGGTGGATAAAGAGCCTTGCCTTGCTGGGCAGTCAAGTGCCGGGGTATATTAATGCTTGCTATTAGGCCTGAGCAAGTGCTGGACTGTAGGATGCTTTTTGAGTGCTTAGGTTGAGAGTTAGACTAGTTTCAAGTGAAAAACTGAAGAGGAGACTTAGTGGAGCCAGGAATAATTTAACCCTAGCTAACCGGTGCTGTCCGGTGCTCAAAACCATGCAAACATGGTTTTTAAACTACTAACTTCTGAAATGGAACCACTCCTCCAGGGACACATGGCTGCTCAAAGTTCCCCTCTCTCACAGGTGAACAGAGAAACTTCCCTCTATCCAAGTAAGGTATGGGCAATTCAGAAACTTGTAACACAGCCTTGAATTCAGCACTAGCCTGAAAACTGGACTATACTAGCTTAGAAAGGCGGGAAACAAGCATTTTTTTTTTGTTTTCGTTTTTTGAAAAGATAAAAACAGTAAAAAGTACACTTAAAACAGCTTTAAATGACTACAAGTGATCAGAAAAGGCTATCACACTTTAGTGTGTAGCCTACAAAGGTTAAACAATTTATTTATACAAAAAACAACTTTTTAAAAGTGCAGGCAGTCAAATAATACAATATGTGAAACAACAAGCTTTTAAAACACAATAAGTGCTGGAAAATCAGCGCTTAGGCAGAAAACAGTTAAGTACAGCAAGAAAATACAGAAAACTGATACTCAATCACTCCAAAGCCTCTCTTTTAAGCTAGAAGGCTTGTATCAGTGGCTTTCTAGTGCTTTCCAGTAGGTTAGTTACAGGAAAGATGGGAAACGAGCACAGATGTGGTCTTTTAAACCAGAAAGTTGAAAGAGATGGACAACTTCCCGAATGATCAATAAACTACAGTTCCTAAGCCAAAAACCACTCCTCTTGTGGTAGACAGGCTACCTAGTACTTACCACTCCCACTAATAAGCTAGAAGGCTGCACTCCAACACAAAGGTCTGGGGGGCTCAGAAGCTTACCAACAGTCCTGGATACAGCAACTCTGTATCTGGACTAGGCTAGTAACAGAAAAGGTGGGCAACAAGCGCAAGTGCAGCTTTTTAACCAGAAAGTTGAAAGAGATGGGAAAAAAACTGCCCAAATGGCCAGTAGCTACAATTTCTGGGCCAGGAACCACTCCTCTTGTGGTAGATAGGCTACCTAATGCTTCCCACTCCTACTGATAAGCTAGAAGGTTTCCCTCCAACACTGAAAGGCTTGGGGGGCTCAGAAGCTTACAAAGAGTCCTGGATACAGCAAATCTGTACCTAGACTAGACTAGTTACAGGAAAGGTGGGGAACAAGTGCAAACGCAGGCTTTTAAGCCAGCAAGTTGAAAGAGATGGAAAACTGCCTAAACGGTCAATAAACTACAATGTATGGTTATTAGAACTGCAGTGCAAGGAGAAGTGGTTTGAGATGAGTGCTGCTTGTTTGTCTTGTACATGATTTTGACTAGTATTCCAGTAATGTATTTAAAAAGTAATTTATTTTTTCATGCCTCACAACCAATGTGTTTCCATCTAGATATAAAGTAAGCTGTTATGCAGCCAATGCATTGAAATATTTTTTCTTCTACACTTCACTTTGTTTTGATTGGACTCTCATAATGATGGTTTGGCACCCAGGGCAGCGTATTTAATTAATGTTCCAGTTTTTGTGGTTTTGAGCATAGCTCTTCCCCTTTCTAGTTGACCACACCCCTTCCCATTGGCCCCACCCATTCAGCTGTCTCCTTCAGCCCCCCTTCAATTTGAAGTCACCAGCCGCCACTGACTGTACTGTGACCATCAGGAATTTTTGAGGTTTGATAAATTTGTTCAGTAGGCTGAGATCCAGGATTGGTCTCCAGTCCCCTGTCTTTTTTGGCACTAAAAAGAAACTCAAGTAAAACCCAGATCCTGTCTGGTCTGGTGGGACTGGTTGGATGACTCTTTTTCTTAGCAGCTTTTCTATTTCTAAGGCTGCTAATTCCCTCTGAGTGGGTGGTACATCGGGGATTATTTTGACAGGTCTGGGAGTTAAATCAAATTATATTTGGTAGCCCCTGGATATTATTCTCTGCACCCAAACATCGGTAGTCATAAGATGCCAGGCTGGTAGATGCAGAGAAAAATGACCCCCGATTGTTTCCAGAGGAAAGCAATTGGGCCACTGCTTAGGAGCACTGGTAAGGTCTGCCAGAGAAAGAATCTCTGGCACCCTGGTTACACAGACCCCCTCTACCCCAAAAAGGACGTCTTCCATATGAGTTGCCCCCTCTGCCCCGGGGGGGGGAATTGTTCACCACAAGTGTCATGAAAGGATCCTTGGGATTTCTTGAACCACATCTTTCCTTCCTTCTGGTTCCTGGATTAGGACCTCTGGGGGTTGGAAAAGCATATGCCCACAGCAGACAAGGTCTTTCCATCATTCTCACTACGTGCAAGTGTGTCTCGTACCTTGGGTCCAAAAAGTGCAGACTCATCGACAGGTGCATTGATGAAGGAAGATTTAAAGGGGTCTGTGAAGTCACACAACCGCATCCAAGCATTACGTCTCATGAAACACCAGATGCGGCAGCTCGAGCTGCCCCCTCGGTGGTGTGAGATATCAAACACATGAAGGAGTTTGAGATGATTTCAAGGGTAGCTAGCTGTGAGTCGACAGTGTCACGCACCTCATCAGGCAGCACCCCCACCAAAGAGGAAGACATTTTGGAAATTAGGTCTCTATGAAGGTGAGAAAAGTGTGCCAGATAGTTCAGCGACTGAATGGCGAAGGTCGCTGAAGCCTAGTTCCACTTTCCTAGTCTTTCCATGGTCCAGCACTCCCTGTTTGGAGGATGGTCAGTGGAATTATCTTCTCCCAGTTCCCTCTTGGTGGCCACCGCTACGACCATAGAATCAACTGTCAACTGCTTGGACCAGTGGGGCTGGTCTTCAGGTGGAGATAAAATTTTGTCTGGCCTCCAGGGGACAGGTTCTACATTGTCCGGGGCCTTCCATGCACACTGCACAATTAGTTTAACAGGGTCATCTGCTGGTAGGGTCACCCAGGAAGTAGATGGCTGGGCACGGAAGGCCTGCAGGGATACGAACTCCTCAGAAGAAGGGTTAGAGGACTTCAATTCTCCTGCTGTTTGAGGATTTCAAGAATGTCTTTGAATGAAACATTATCTGGGGGAGAATGTGGGGACCCTTCTCCCTCATCACAATCAGTGTCTTCGATGATAGATTCCTCCAGGGAATCAAGGTGCTTCCTCTTGCACCATTTCTTCCGGGGTGGCTCTTCAGTGGGATCTTCTGAGGAGAACTCTGGAGAAGGGGTTCCCTTCAAAGGGGGTTCTTGTGACTCCCATGCCCGGGTCCCTACATAGCAGGTTGGAAGAGGTGCATGCTAGAGGAGGTTTCTGATACTGATGTCATTGGTGCTGACTGTGAGCCTTCAGAGTGAAGGACCCTTTCCATCACCTGTACAGCAGGCCCACTTGAGGAGGGATGGGAGCCCGGAACTGGGAGGGACAACTTTGTAACTGGGGTCACAACCCACCCTGAAGAGCCCACCTCCAACTGAGGGGTTCCGAGAGAACTGGAAGCCATTGGAACCATAGATATAGACGGATCCAGTGAGAAAATAGGTGTTGGACTAGGTACCAAGGTATGGACAGCCCAAGCACTGCTCCAAGAAAGCATCGACTCCATCAGAGCTGATGCAGCAAGGGTGGTCAGTGCCAGCAGGGGAAACACTGCTGTCAGAGCCAAGACAGTATGTACTGAAGTGGACATTATTACCGAGATCATGGTGGATGCTGGAGGAGGATAAACAGGGGAAGATGTGGTAAAAGATTCCGAGCTAGGAGGGAAGGAAGGTCTAGCTGCAAAGGGCAATCCCCTAGCTGCCAGAAGCTGGTCCACAACCCGCACTAGGTCTAGTTCAGAAAAACTCCTAGTGGATCTGAAGGAGGCTGCTGAAGGGGAATCAGGTCTTTCTGGAAAAGGGCTAAACCTCTGCGCCCCCCCCCCATAAAATCATAAGTTAGAGAATATCTTGTCTTTATCAAACAGACCGGTTTTGGCTTGTGTATTACAAAGCCTTTATCAATGTAAGGCTTTGTAATACACAAGCCAAAACTGGTCTGTTTGATACACTTTAATTTATTTTTATTCTGTCTCCACAGTCTGCTGGTCATATATTTGGTCTACATAGTGTTTTAGGACCCTGCAGATGCCTTACTTGCAGAGGTTTTTTTTGGGATTGCATACAAGCAACTGCAACATCATTCACAGTATTACCAAAACATATGACAGTTGTACACTTCTTTCTTTTATGTTTTTATTCATTTTTATAACACAATAACCTAACAGTATAGTAACAAGAAAAAACAAACTATATACAATGCCCATAACAATTAAAAAAACAATATACATAGGAGAACACTTAATATTTCTCTAACAGATTAGACACTTTTGTCCAAGCTATTCAATGATGAGTTATGTTGTTAGTCCTTGCTTTTACAGTAGCAATCTGATTATTACAAATGTATTTCACAAGATGAATAATCTCAACTTTAAAGACAAGAGTAGATTGAGATAAACAGTTGTTAGTAACAATTTTCCTTGCTATAGAGAGGATAGACCATAGTAAAAATGTTTATTTTTTAAGAGTGACTTCAGGAACAGGAACATTGAAAATGATAAGGGTGTCAGAAATTATACAGTTGTCATTCCATAGAACTTTACAAAGATATTTAAAGTCTAACCAAAATTTGGAAATTATTTTCCAATTAACAACCATATGAATCCAGTCAGCATCAGGGTGTCCACATCTCCAGCATTTCATTTCATCTTTCTTGCACATTACCGCTAGTCTTTGTGGGGTGAAAAAGCATTTATGCAAAAATGTCCATATGTATACATGCCAGAACCAGGAAGATGTGGATTCCTTCACCGACTGTAAACATTTTTTTTATCTTTTTATGAAAATACTTGTTTATTAACTTTACTAGAATAATCCAAAAAGAAACATCTGATTTGCTAAAATCATTTCTGAGAATTTTATAAATAACAGATATGTATGAAGTGTTCTTGGGTGAGCTATTAATAATTGCTGAGATAAAATCCAAGATGTTTAAGTTATTCTTATTGTATGCCTCTAATGAGGGTACATTAGTATGTATAAAATCCTTACAAGTTTAGATGTCCAGCCAATTGCAATTTTGCAACTATATCTGCTGATCAAATAGTCTGCAGAACTTATTTTAACTGAGAGAAATTGATTCTAATATAATAGGTCACCCTTCTTAAACTCTAACATTTTCTTTTTTTTCAAAAATATTTTTATTTTGTTTTCATTATAAACATACACAGATGTACATATAACAAATACAATAAAATAATAACAAAACTATATACAATATTTACATTCATCCATGATATGTTTATCAGTATTTGTTCAAAAGGTTTTCTAATTTTTGCCATGCTATATTTTATGAGTAATGCTATAAGTTCTATAACAAATGGTTTGCAGTTCTTTTTTTACAAATAACTTTTGCAAAATTAATAAAATCTTTAAACATCAAATCTTGTTTACTTTTCCAGCTCAAAGTAATAACTTTTATGGCAATTGCAAGAACTGACCAGAGTAACTGAATCAGAGATTTAGGTATTACATTAGGTATAGGAACATTGAACAGGATTAGCAAGTTAGAAATATGACAGTTATCAGACAATAAAGCATTTACAAAATATCTGAAGTCTTTCCAGTATTGAACAACATTTCTACATTCAATGAACATGTGCACCCAATTGGCCTCTAGTAATTCATCGCATTTCCAACATTTACTTTCATTGTTTTTGAGTATAAGATTTATTTTTTGTGGAGTATAGAAACTCCTATTCATAAATTTCCATGTATACAATCTCCAATATAATGAAGAAGAGGTACCATACATAAAATTCAATAATAGTTTTTGGGATTCATTAGGTATGTGTTCTCCATTAATCTTTACATAATAATTCCAAAAATCTGAGTCAGACTTTAGAGTGTCTTTTCTTAGTATCTTATAGATAGGTGAGATACTTAATTTTTGATTATCTGTCTTTTCAAGACACCTAATAAAAAGCTGAATCAAACCTAGGTATAGATTCAGTCTCTAGGTTGATTGATACTCTCATTTTGTTTTCTATAAACTGCCATAATTAGTGTATAAACAACCAACTGTCTTGACTATTATCACAACTACATAAAAGAGAGTTTCGTGGTTTAATACTCTTATTTTCAATAAGCTGATGCCAGAATATCAAGTCATTTTCCTTTAATTTTTGCATCACATTGGTGTTGAAAGAATCTAGGCAATCAGGGGAGTATGCTATAGGGAATATAAGAAATAGAAATTGTTTAATGTTGTAATTGCAATCAATTATATTTTTAAATTTATTAAATATTTTAGTACTGCCATAATAAACCCCTGCTCTGTATCTCTTTGCTGCTGTTTACCCCTAGCTCCGGAGTCCATTCCTTGTCGAACCAACCTGGCATACTGATTCACAGTTGGGAATCTGCCCTATCTGCTGCTGACCTATTGACTCATCCCACCACAGCAACTGCTGCCCAATCTCCAAAACTAAGGAATTGCACCTTTGTACACCCTGTGCTTCAGTCCAGCAAGGAAAAGAAACGAACCAACCTGGCATACTGATTCACAGTTGGGAATCTGCCCTATCTGCTGCTGACCTATTGACTCATCCCACCACAGCAACTGCTGCCCAATCTCCAAAACTAAGGAATTGCACCTTTGTACACCCTGTGCTTCAGTCCAGCAAGGAAAAGAAACGAACCAACCTGGCATACTGATTCACAGTTGGGAATCTGCCCTATCTGCTGCTGACCTATTGACTCATCCCACCACAGCAACTGCTGCCCAATCTCCAAAACTAAGGAATTGCACCTTTGTACACCCTGTGCTTCAGTCCAGCAAGGAAAAGAAACGAACCAACCTGGCATACTGATTCACAGTTGGGAATCTGCCCTATCTGCTGCTGACCTATTGACTCATCCCACCACAGCAACTGCTGCCCAATCTCCAAAACTAAGGAATTGCACCTTTGTACACCCTGTGCTTCAGTCCAGCAAGGAAAAGAAAGTATGTTATTTTAACCTACAGGCAATACAACTACTATTTCTTGTATTTACACCTCAGGTTCATTGTACACTCCCCAGCTAAGGCTACCAGCAGCAAAGACCTTTTTTTCTACTCTCAATTTTCCCCTTTTATTACACCTATCCTCCTGTACGTCTTTACATTTTTTTCCCTCCTTGAATCCCCTGACCTGCTACTTCCCAAACAAAACCTTTAGCTTGTTGTACTGCATCTTGCCACCAGGTGACATTTTTCTCCTAGAAGCTATCCCTCTAACTACCTTCCCACTCCTCATGTTCACAGACTGACTCAACCTCTTGTACTGCAGCTCCACTTTACCCTTAGACCTCTACTGAACTTTATCACCTATCTACCCTGCTTATTTCACTTTTTTCTACGCCCTCTCCTTCCATCTACTCTCATCCAAACTACCCTTACCTTTCATATCTCCACTGATTGTTTTCCTTGGATCCGCTCCCTCAGAGGGTTTATTTCCAAGTTATCCCATCACCCTTCTACCCTCCCACCCCCCCTGCTTCCCCTTCACTTGCATTTCTCCACTTCTAGCCCTCTATTTCTCTCCCTGCCACTGTCTAGCATCTGTCCTCTCACTGCTCCCTCCATTGAAACGTTGAACTGAGCGTACTGTTAATGTAGTGTCAGTATCTCCCCCCCCCCTCGCTGTTGACTCCTGGTAACTTCCGGTCCCTATCTACCCTTACCCATCTCGCTTTTTCCCTCCCCTTCCCCCCGATGAGCTCACTCACCTTATAAATATACCTGCCCCATGGTAACGCCATCTTTAACCCCTGCTCTGTATCTCTTTGCTGCTGTTTACCCCTAGCTCCGGAGTCCATTCCTTGTGTAAGTGTATCTCTTTGCTTACTATTTTTCACTGCCTTGTTTAACTGACTTAAAGATATCAAATGGGCTAATGCCCTTGTTCGCTTGTCTCTACTCATAGAAATAGTCCTACCTGAATGTGACTTTTTGTTGTGGTATATGCCTATGTCTAGCGTACATATACGCAAAATATGTAATAGTTATCACAGTTTATTGATAGCGATACTGCTTTGAACCTAACGCCTACCTATGTTTAGCGAACATATGCACAGTATGATTAATTAGCTATTATAATTAGTTTTACTGTTGAGATACTGCTCTCACGCTTCTTTATTTATTTATATATTTTTTCACAAATAGTACGCGTTTGTTCTGTATTTATCACCACGGTGTAGTGTGCCTGCACGTGGACCTGAAACGCTATTGCAAATAGCATGCAGTAATGTCCGATGCCTTCTTCTGTAAATTGAATTGCAACAGAGTAAAAACATTTGAGTAGTTAAGCTATAAAACAGCCTCCTCTTCCTGCTGATATAGTATTTTGGGCAACATCAGATAGTACGCAAACTGTTAACCACTTTGTTAATATTTTTTCTTGGGCGACTTTTTCTTGGGCGACTTATTTATGTCGGATTGTGTAGCATTACTACACGTGGAACAAGAACGCCATAAGCTATAGCGTTTAGCAGTTCCGCTGCCTTTTTTGCTAGTACGCATCTCACCTGATATCTTAATCCAGTAATAGCAGGAAGTACACAGGATACTAGACTTGAGTATTCATATTGTTTCTTTTTTCACTCCCTGATATTTGTTTTGCTTACTCCTTAAATGTCGCAATTGGTAGCTTTACTTTAAGTGGAACATTAATTACATAGGCAACAGCGCTCTGAGGTCCTGCTGCCTCTGCGAATGCATAGTCACCTATGCTATCGGACACATATTTATATGTACTTAGGCAGTTTTAGTTTCTCCAATTACCTTCCCAAAACACTAAGTTTTATTTATTTTCATGATACTACAGCACAAAAAAACTGAAACGCCATAATAAGAATAGTGTTGCTTATGTCCAGCCTGCTTCCTACTGTACCTATTTGTATTTACTGGAGAGCTGTCATTTTTGAATGTAAATATATCTTGTATGTCCTGGGCCTAATCTAATCTGTATTATAGTAATATTACTACAGCCCAAACCCTCTATGTACCTCAATTATTGCTGTTATTTGCTTAGGAATTGCTTTTTTTTCTGACCTCCACCCACACTGACCTACCTGCTTGTTTCATTTCCTTCATTTCCTAGTGCCTGAACCTATTAGTGTTATTTACAGATAGTACCCAAAGCTGTAGAATTGGATAGCTATAGCGATTAGGGGTTAAACTAATGTATAACTATAGACTAGAGAGTCTATTATGACACTACTGAAAGTTCTTTTCTTCCTGTGCCTACACTGAATTTGTTTTGAATGTAGTACTTTTTGCCATGTTAAACATGAAAAATTGTGACTAGTTATCTAAGTAAGGACTTACCTGTTTCTTTCTATATTGCTCTGTAGTGGTATATTGTAAAAAGCTGCTTTTCAGCCTGCTTACCGTAAGTCTTTTGCTATTTCTCTCTCTACCTATTATTCTAACAAACCAACCTGGCATACTGATTCACAGTTGGGAATCTGCCCTATCTGCTGCTGACCTATTGACTCATCCCACCACAGCAACTGCTGCCCAATCTCCAAAACTAAGGAATTGCACCTTTGTACACCCTGTGCTTCAGTCCAGCAAGGAAAAGAAAGTATGTTATTTTAACCTACAGGCAATACAACTACTATTTCTTGTATTTACACCTCAGGTTCATTGTACACTCCCCAGCTAAGGCTACCAGCAGCAAAGACCTTTTTTTCTACTCTCAATTTTTCCCCTTTTATTACGCCTATCCTCCTGTACGTCTTTACACTTTTTTCCCTCCTTGAATCCCCTGACCTGCTACTTCCCAAACAAAACCTTTAGCTTGTTGTACTGCATCTTGCCATCAGGTGACATTTTTTCTCCTAGAAGCTATCCCTCTAACTACCTTCCCACTCCTCATGTTCACAGACTGACTCAACCTCTTGTACTGCAGCTCCACTTTACCCTTAGACCTCTACTGAACTTTATCACCTATCTACCCTGCTCATTTCACTTTTTCTACGCCTCTCATTCCACCTACTCTCATCCAAACTACCCTTACCTTTCATATCTCCACTGATTGTTTTCCTTGGATCCACTCTCCCTCAGAGTTAACCATCCGTTAAGCCCTCTGGGCTCACTTCGCCCCTACCCTACCCCCAAATTCCACCCACCCCAGTGTCTCCACCCTTATACTTGCCTTGCCACACCCCCTAGTACCTTACCACCTATCACAACACTGACTCATTTCACACTTCCAAACCTACCTAGCACCATCCACACCCCCCCCTCAACACTCCCTCCAAACACCACACCCATTTTACTACTTCCAGCACTATGAAACCTAATACTTTAATTTACCTTAACATACTGTGTTCATTCACATTCCTAAATTTCCTGGTTATATCTTACACTCTTACCTACTATGAAAACCTAAGTCTGTCAGGCTCCCTTACATCATCAAAGCAAACTAACCCTACTCTCCTCCCAACCTCAATACCATATCCTACCCTGTCATCATCATCCCCATACCTTCCTCCCCAGTTTCACCGAATAAACCACAACAAATACTACAAAACCAGAAGGCTCTACCTCACCTACTCGAAATACGCAGAAAGATTTCCCTCCCCTCTCCTGCTCCTACTGGTTCATGGGGACATACATCCCAACCCTGGCCCTAACAACTCCTTTCCACTTACCCCCACTGACCAAAATACTAAAACCATGAAATCCACTTTTTCGCCCAACTCTCTTACAGTTGCTCACCTAAATATTCGTAGTATAACAAATAAAATTACCCAGCTCCATGCCCTAATTGACTTCTACTCATTTGACATCCTCTGCCTAACAGAAACCTGGCTTAAACCAGCAATCAAAGACAATGAAATTACCCCACCTGGTTACAGTATCTTAAGACTCGATCGACCAAACAAAAGGTGGGGAGTTGCCATACTTTATAAATCTGAATTACAAATTAGCCTGATAGACTACCAACCTCCCTCTCCTACAAATGCTGAACTCCTTTGCTCCAAACTTCAGATTAATAAGAACAAAGCAATGTATATTATGTGTTGCTACATCCCTCCCGGGAAAAATATAAATACACTTGAAAATATCCTTAGCTGGCTCTCTTCTACCATCCCACAAGAAATTATCTTCTTAGGTGATCTCAATATTGACTGGAACTCCTGCTGTTCCACTAAACCCACCTCTCTCATAAACCTCTACATGTTCCAACAAATCATAAACTTCCCTACAAGAATACATAAACCTACCAAGAAGCAGAGTATTCTTGATTGGATACTTGTTAATAACAATCCCCATGCATATAAAACAGGTATACTCCCTGACAATATTAGTGACCACCTCCCAACATACATTTCCAAACAAACATATAGTAGTCCTATGCAGTCAGTATATCGAACTATACGCAGTAAGAAAAACTTTAGCCTTCCCAACTTCCTCCTAGAACTTAAAGCTTGCAACTGGGCACCTCTCAAAGACCTTCCTCTTGAAGAGGCAGTCACTTATTTCAATAATACATTCCTCCGGATTCTGGACAGCCATGCCCCATCTCGCCAAATTAAAATAAGGTCCAAAGCAGCTCCATGGCTTTCCAAAGAAACCAAGCAAAAAATGATACTAAGAAACAAACTTTGGGCAAAATGGAGAACCACAAAAAACCCCACTGACCACCAACATTTCAAACACCTTAGAAATACCACAAAGAAACTTATACTCCTTGACAAAAAAAACTTCAACTTTAAATTTCAACAAACCCCCAACAGAACCCTCAAAAATTTTGGTCTGGAATCAAGAAACTCCTATACCCTGGAAACTCCAAAACACCCACCCCTGCCAACCTAACTCAGACCCCTCCTAATAAAATTGCTGACATCATAAATAACTTCTTCTCAGAAACAGTCACCTCTCTTGCCAACACCTTAACTCCACCAACAACCCTTGAACTCAACCCTCCTAATAATAAAATACCCTCTTTAAAGTTCAACACAGTATCCACAGCCTTCATTCACAACCAACTCCAAAAACTTAAACCTTGTACCCCTCAGCAGACAAACTGCCAGCAGAGTATCTGCAGCTAGCTGCAAAGGTACTAGCATTCCCAGTCTCCATCTTAATAAACAGAACCATAACCAAATCCACTATTCCATCTCTCTGGAAAATCTCCCATATCATCCCCTTACATAAAGGGGGAAATACAACTGAACTTTCAAACTACCGTCCTATAGCCCTACTCTCTCCTCTAGCTAAAATTATGGAACGATGTGTCCAACAACAACTTCTAGAACACCTTCTCCATAATAACCTACTTGCTGACTCACAGCACGGCTTTAGACCATTCCATAGTACCACCACTGCCCTTCTCTCCTTTACAGACACCATCAACAAAAATCGCAACAATAATCTGTATTCATCTGCATTATTTCTTGACCTCTCAAAAGCATTCGATATGGTAAATCACCATCTCCTGATTGATATGCTTAAATCCTTTCTCTTGACACAATGGCTATTCTGTGGTTCAACTCCTACCTGTCAAATAGACAACAAGCAGTACTCTGGGATGGTCATTTATCCTCCCAGCTCCCAGTCTCCATTGGAGTCCCACAAGGCTCTATTCTAGGTCCCTCCTCTTCTCCATCTTTATTAATAATCTGAATACCTCCTCCCATCCTCCACTTGCATTCAGTATGCAGATGACTCTACACTCATCTGCACTGCAATGTCTCCTGCTGAACTACATTCATGTACCCAAAATGTTTTACTGCAGCAGAAAATTGGTTCAAACACATCTGTCTCCTCCTTAATCCTAAAAGACTAAGTTACTATTGATTACTCCAACTTATAAGTCCATCCCAATTTCCTTTACTATTGTCTCTAACAATGGCACAATTATATCACCCGACAGCACTACAAAATTGCTTGGTGTGACAATAGATAATCAACTAAACTTTGATGCTCACATCAATTTAACAATAAAACAGTTAACAAAAATAGGTGCACTCTATAGACTTAAACAATTTCTCACACCAGAGACTAGGATATCCTTAGCTCAAACACATCTCATCTCAACACTACTGTATGCCTCTCCAACCTTTATTAACCTATCAAAATAAACCTATCAAAACTAGCCTCATCCTACCACAACATTGTCAGGTTTGCTACAAGTGCCCCATATCGGACTCATCATTGCTTAAATCTCAGACAGCTAGGTTGGCTTGAACTGCAAAATCTCATTCTACTCCAACAACTGACTATTACCCACAGGATACTCCACTTCCCTTCTAATACACCTATTCTTAGTACTCTTATTTCCCTATAAAATCTCTCTAACCTACGCTCAGCTAATAACCTTCTAGTAGCCACATGTAAATCTCAGAACAAAGCAGGTGACTCCTTTTCTCAAATGCTGTGGGTACACACTGGAACAAGCTCACTTGTGAACTTACTACCTTGACCTCAACACCCTCTTCAAGAAACATTTAAAGACCCACCTCAAATCACATTGGCTCTGCCCTTGCTCTTCCCTGACTGACTCTCTTTCTCTACTTCCACATCTTTCCACCTCTTTTCCAAACACCTCTATCTGCACTGTACAAACCCATCATATAGATAAGTAGTACTTCTCCTTCTCTCACTCTGCCTTGTCTCCATCTAGCTGATACCACTCCTCCCACCACCTCAATTTCTTTTTCCCTTGACTCTATTCAGCTTGTGACTTCCTCTTTCTTATGATTTTACCTCCTATTACAACTACTTACTTTGCTTATGTTTTTCCCCTATCACCTTTAAAAAAAAAAAAAAAAAAAAAAATTTTATTCTGTATTATAATACTGCTCGTATTGCTGTGTGTTTTTGTTACACTAATTGCTTTTCTGTTGTTCTGTATTCTAATTAGTTACTAACTCCTGCTTAGTAGTTTTAGTTAAACTCTTGTACATATTTTTTTCTTAAGTTTATTACCATAGACTGTTGCAGTGGAGCTTTTCTCCTCGGGCCTCTACTGAAAATGGACATGTATCCAGTTAGACTAGCCCGGTCAACAAATGTAAAATAAATAAAATAATAAAAAAAAATCAAACTTCTTATTAAATAAACAAAATTCAAGTAAAAGCCAATGAACTCTACTTATTCCATATTATTCCTTAAATTGATTTTCTATAGTTCTGACATCAGTTATATGAATCTCATGTATTGTTTTCCAGCCAGATATATAGGTAGGTGTGATCCAATGCAATATTACATTAATTAGAACTGATTTGGAATAAAGATCTAAGCTAGAGAATGCTATCCCTTTACAAGGTGCAGGGTTTGAGTAGCACAAGGGATAATTGGCTAGGCTTAAAATGGCTTGCAGGAGCAGTCAGCCTAGTACTAACCTATGAACCTATGAACATAATATGCCATTTATATGCAATCCTAGGTTTTAAGGGGAACCATAAAAATTTAAGTAGCATGAAATCTAATTTTTTTAATATGTTTTTGGGAGGGGGTAGTATCAATGACTGTATACAAAATGAAATTTTAGGTAACATTATCATTTTAATTAAAGAGAGCCTATCCTCCATTGTGAAGATTTTATTCCATTGTTTGACTAGTTCACTAATGGTGGTTATTAAATTATTGTAGTTTAGTTTAACAGACTCTTTCCATGTACTCTTTGTACTGACACCCAAATATGCTAATACATCATTCTCCCAATTAAACAGGTTATTCTCTCTTATGTTTTTTTTTATCTTTTTGTTAATTAGTAATGTTTTGGATTTATTATGATTAAATTTAAGCCCTGAAATTCTTTCAAACTTGCATAAGGTATTTATAACATCATGCAAAGAACTATCAAGATCACGCAACGTTAACAATATATCATCAGCAAATAATTGTATCTTAGGACAATAGTCCTTATTAATTTGAAAGCCTTTTATATTTTGTCTTTTTCTGATATATGTAGCAAAAGGTTCCATTGAAAGGGCAAACAAAAATGGTGACAAAGGACAATCTTGTCTAGTTCCCTTGAATATTTCTAGTGGTGAGGATAGACATGATCTGATTTTCACATAAGCTTGTGCCCCACTACAAATTTTCATTAATAAGTTGACAAAATCTGAGGAGAATTCAAAACCAATCAGAAGTCTTTATAGATAAGACCAACTAATAGAATCAAAAGCCTTTTCTATGTCTAGGCTGGTAATAGTTGTTTTTTGTATTTGCATGCTATGTCTATTAATGATAGTAATTTAATAATGTTATATTGCACATTTCTATGAAGAATGAACCCTGTCTGAACATTATGTATTAGATTAGGTAATATTTTCATTATCCTATTAGCTAATATTATCATAAAATTTTTATAATCAGTGTTTAGTAACAAAATTGGCCTATGTGACTCACAAGATTTGGAGTCTTTACCTTGTTTTAATATGGGAGAGATAATTGAGTATTTCCACAAAGGGGTGTTATACATTTTGCTTAACCATAGTAAAGGCACTCATCATTTTCTTTATTATATATTCAGGAGAAATCTTATAAAGTTCAGGACTTATTCCATCCAGTTCTGGAGATATATTATCTTTTAAATTTTGTATTTGCTCTTTCACTTCTGTTAGTGTTATTTGTTTATTTAATGTGTTATTTTGTTGCATTGACACCTTAGTAGTTATATTTTCTTGAATAAAAGTATTTATTACATTATCTCTCTCCAAAAGTGGTATGTTATTATTTATATCTTTATAGTAGTTTTTGAACACTTCTAATATGCCCATTAAGTTAGATGTACTCTTAACTGAACCATCACTTTTATATTTAATCTCATTAATAATATTTTGATTTTTTTGTTGTTTTTTCTTTATGTTATTGCTATTTTATGTAGATATTTGGGATTTACAGCATAAGATTGTAATTTAATTTTTTCCAGGTTTATGGCTACCCTATGATTCAGAACTTCTAAGTATTTTTGATTTAACTTAGTAATTCCATTATGTCCTATTTTATTATTTGGTTTTGTGTCCATTTTTATCTTGTCTATGTTTTTTGTAAGTCTAAAAGTTCTTTGTCCCACTCTTTTCTTTTTTTAAGGTACCAAGATTTTATTTTAATATATATATATATATATATATATATATATATATATATATATATATATAAACTTTAAAGGTGTCCCATAGTATAGTATCAGTCACTTCACCATTATCATTTGTTTCCATAAACATGTCTATTTCTTTCATTATCCATTCCCTAAAGTTGTTTAACTTAGTTCTGTAAGCAGGAATTCTCTGTAGAAATCTTAAATCATCTGTATGTGTAGTTAATGTAAAATTTATAGTATTATGGTCCAAAAGTGGACAAGTCATTATAGATACTTTACTTATTTTAGAGAATATATTATTTGATACAAAGACCTTATCAATGTTTGTTTGTGTACCAAACTGATATGAATAATGAGTATAGAATAAGGAATAATATTCTCTTAGACCATTTTCTATGGTAGTACAGCGGTAGCATTGTTGCCTCACAGCAAGAGGTTCTCCCATTCGATTCTCAGCTTGGGTTGGGAGTTCCTTCTGTGTGTCCTCCCCACGGTCGAGTGGGCATTCGAAAGACATGCGTTGAATGGGCGTGCCTTCGTTGAAGGTTGGGTGTCAGTCTGGCAACTCGACACCATAAAAACCAACTGCCAATCATTAGCGGACCGGAGTTCCGCTGTGGCAACCCCTAACTGGGAAAAGCCGAAAGACAAACAACAACATTCTCTTAGACCATGTATATCTTTATGGTTCATCTGGTTTGTAAAGTCATTTAACTTCTTGGCTTGAGATGTTAATTTTATTTTACCATTTTTAGAATTATCATTGCCTGATAATAGGCAGTTAAAATCACCTGTTGGTATAATTTCCCCTTTTGCATTTAAAGTAATCAGGTCCAGATATTTGTCAACATATTTATTGCTCAGTCCTGGTATCCAATATGTATTAATCGAAGTACAATACTTCCTACTGATTTCCAAAATAACCACGCTTAGCATCCCATCTTTATCTGAAATTGTATCTATAATTCTTGGCATAGTATAAGTATTTTTCCATAGAATAAGAGTGCTCCCATTTCTTAGTCTTAAAACATGAATCAGCCAGAATGGTATAGCCATTGAATGAGTATTTTTGTAGATCTTTTTTTAATAGATGGGTTTCTTGTAAAAGGATGATCTGGGCTTTATGCATTTTGATATATTTAAGCAAATCAGCTCTTTTGACATTATTGTTCAAACCATTAATATTTAATGCTAAACATTTATAAGCCATTGACTTTGATGTGTATGGTGTTACTAACTGAAAGACCTTTCTTCCGTGTTGACTTTAAATCTACTGAAAACTTACTTATCATGGATGCATAACGTGTATTAAGCACTACTTTCAAAAACCCAAAACTATTTGCAGACACATAATGAAACATAAAGTTTCTGGTTTAGTTAAAAACTTAACTAAAACATCCATCCACCACCTCTCCAATACCAAACAACACAAATCATCCATTTCTGCTTAGAATATAGTATAAAAACAAAAAAGAAAAGCATTATGAAAGCAACTAAAGAAATCTGAATCCATGAAATATTCATTAGAATGAGTGTCCAATATATCTGAAGCTATATGAATATGTCACATATGATAATACCACCTCTAATACATAGATATGCCAGAAATACACACCAGATCAAAGTATGTATAAACATTAGAAGCTGAAGGTTAATAAGATTGTCATTATTTCCAAGACTTTTCAAGAAACATCAGATAATCATTTTGTCAGTCATCTGTTTTTCATGTAAGAATCAGTTTTATATATATATATATATATATATATATATATATATATATATATATATATATATATACACTTATTACAACATAACTATTATATTTTGCAATTATACACATATTACTCATATGTATTAACAATATCTATGTTGACGTCTTTCATCAGGAAGGGAGGGGGGGGAGAGAGAGAGAGAGAGAGAAAAGGGGCCTCACATCCCTCTGTTTAGTTACTAAAGGTTTAGTTATAAAACATAAGTCTGATGTTAATATGCATAATGAGTTTTCTAATGCAGCTCCTAGTTCACTTGATGCCATTTAGTTACTAATAGTGTCATTGAATCTGCAGAATGTATGCATCTATAAGAGAATATAGGTGTTTTCAAAGGAGTTAAACACTTTTATCAGAACTAATTATTTACCATTTAAAGTATCTAGTGAAGGATAACAGAACTTCAAGAGAAAAGAATTCTAAGTACAACCATTTAACAAGTCCAAAAGGTCAAATGATGTCATCACTGTTATTTCTTCAAGCTGCAGCTTCATAAACTTGTTAAAAAGTATTTAAATAGGGTCATGCACAACAGAACTTGCCTCTTGTGAAGAAAAATGCATTTTCAGTGGGAAATTCACATATTGAAGCTTTTAGAGTTTACAGAAAGCAAAAAAAAAGCACTCAAGCTGCCTTGTCAGTGCAAGTCATGAATCTCCACAATGAGAACAGTCACACAGACTGCCAGTTTCCTCATAAAACATCAACATCATGAAAATATTAAACCTTTTGTTTAAAAACAGCTATTTAGAAATAACAACAGCTACCTCAAATCAGAAATCATATTATAACATTTCAATCATTTACCCACCAGTTAACCAGGCCAGAGAGAAAAAAAAGAAACCTAGTGTGTGTGTATGTGTGTGTGTATGTATATATATATATATATATATATATATATATATATATATATATATATAAAACTTATATTTAGCTATCTATAAAACACCATTAATGTACTGTATTAATGTTTAAATGTATCTAAACAAAGCGTCTAAAACATCTAGTTAGAAACACTAATCAGAAACACCTTGTTACCCCACCACTGACCCACTAGAAAAAATGCACTTTGGTATTAAGTCAAATTATACTATTACTGCAGAATTAGAATACATACATCATTTGTAGTTATTTAAAAGGGAAAAGAGAGAAAAAGAACATTGGTAACAAAAAGAATATGAAGAAAGCAGAGAGAGAGAGAGAGAATGCTATTTAAATACTTTGTACTATATGTAATTTGAAGAAGTAGATATAGAAAGGAAAAGAGAAAGTTAATAATAAATAATAATAAAAATTATTCACGTTACCTTACAGAATAGAAACCTTCCAGAATCAAATATATTATGATTCATAAAACAAAGCATTTAAAATTAGAAATAATTTATTCATTTGTCCTTTAGTTTCTTAGTTTTGTTTGCTCCTTCCTTCACAGACCATCCATTTTTTTGTTCCGTGTCTCTTCAAACTCTGGGATGACCATTCCATTTCTTCTATGTCCGACAGTATTTTCTTCTTCTTATGGATAAATTCTACTGCATCTTGTAGGGAATCAAAGATCTTTACTCCTTCTGGCAAGGTGATTTTTATTCTTGCAGGAAAAATAATTTGAGCTTTAATATTGGCTTTTTTCAAAGACTTAATTTAGAGAAAAACACTCCTTTCTTCTGGTTATGACTGTAGAGGTGTAGTTATTGTCAAAACGAATACATTTTTCACCCATCTTGATAAGGGAATTAGCCCAAGCTGATTTCAGCACTAAGTTCTTGTCTTGGAAAGAAATCTAACTATTATAGACCTGGGGTTAGATGAACTCAGAGATGAAACTGGATTTGCCAGGGACCGATGAGCCCTCTCTATTCCAAAAGACAGGGATTCAGGCATGTTTAGTGCTGATGAAAACCACTTATTGAGGAACTGAATCATGTTAGCACCCTCTTCTTTCTCAGGAATTCCATATATTCTTATGTTATTCCTCCTTGATCTACTTTCAAGATCTTCCAGTTTCTCAGTCAGCCTGGTGTTTTGTTTCAGAAGAAAGTCATTGTGATGTTCATTTTCTGTCACTCTAGTATCCAGGTCAGTTACTGTTTCCTCTAAGGCAAGAATCTGTTCAGATTATTTTTTTACTATTCCATTAGAAGTTCCAGTTGTTTACTGCATTCTTGTTTGATAATATCCATTTTGTTTTCAAATGTGTCCATTTTTAGTGACAGTTCTTGGATGTTTGTTATTATAAGGTGTAGTTCTTTCTTCACTGCACTCTCCTGGTGTGGGTTCTTCACGTTGCTCATGTTTTTAGTGACAGTTCTTGGATGTTTATTATAAGATGCAGTTCTTTCTTCACTGCACTCTCCTGGTGTGGGTTCTTCACGTTGCTCATGTTTTTAGTGACAGTTCTTGGATGTTTGTATAAGATGTAGTTCTTTCTTCACTGCACTCTCCTGGTGTGGGTTCTTCACGTTGCTCATGCTTTAGTGACAGTTCTTGGATGTTTGTTATTATAAGGTGTAGTTCTTTCTTCACTGCACTCTCCTGGTGTGGGTTCTTCACGTTGCTCATGTTTTTAGTGACAGTTCTTGGATGTTTGTTGTTATAAGATGTAGTTCTTTCTTCACTGCACTCTCCTGGTGTGGGTTCTTCACGTTGCTCATGTTTTAGTGACAGTTCTTGGATGTTTGTTGTTATAAGATGTAGTTCTTTCTTCACTGCACTCTCCTGGTGTGGGTTCTTCACGTTGCTCATGTTTTTAGTGACAGTTCTTGGATGTTTGTTATTATAAGGTGTAGTTCTTTCTTCACTGCACTCTCCTGGTGTGGGTTCTTCACGTTGCTCATGTTTTTAGTGACAGTTCTTGGATGTTTGTTATTATAAGGTGTAGTTCTTTCTTCACTGCACTCTCCTGGTGTGGGTTCTTCACGTTGCTCATGTTTTTAGTGACAGTTCTTGGATGTTTGTTATTATAAGGTGTAGTTCTTTCTTCACTGCACTCTCCAGGTGTGGGTTCTTCTAGTTCATCATGTTGAGATCTCCAGTAGAAAACTTCTTGATAGGAATAATTTAAAAATTCTCTTGACTATGTATTAATTTTTAGAAAATAATAAGGAGTCTATGTTAATCTAATTTTTAGTATACTTTTAGTTAGATTTTTCTAAAAATTAAAGTATATTTCCTGTCAGGATATCAAAATCTAAGCAGAGCTATGGGTTTCTGCTGCTATCAGACTAGCATCTTGGCCACCCCACCCCAACTCTAATATTTTCTGAGTATTGAAAGATATCAAAAAATCATTTGTGTATGTGTAGGCATTAGGAAACATAATTATTAATACATTCTTAATTGAATAGAAAAAATAAGCTTTTTAAACAACAGCAATATTTGGTTTGTAAGAGGTGTAAGAACAAGTTTTGACCTTTCATTTTGAATGTTTATTTTTAAAATCCATATAAAGATGTTTGTATGTACTTGAGTATATGGTTCAAACAATGTCCTATTACTATTAAGAAGTAAGGTTTCATGTACTGATTTCCAATATGATGTATAAGAAGTATAATTCCAAAGCAACACTATATTAATAAATGTGGAGTTTAAATTAAAATCAGTATTTGAAAACCCTATACCTTCTTCATCTCAGCTTATGGTGTGCCAGAGAAGAATTTTTTTTTTGTTTTTTGGGATACCAAAAGAAACTGAGTAATAAGTTATTAATTTTCTGTTTAATTTTGACAGGTGGGAGAATTATTAGAGCTTGGCCAAGGAATACGATTTTAGGTAACAGTATCATTTTGATTAAAGTTAGTCTGTCTTCAAATGTGAAGGAAGAGTCTGTTCCAACTGTCAGTTAGACATGTAATTGAGTTTATCAGTTGTTGGTAATTAAATGTGAGTGATTTGTTTTATAATTAGATTCAATAATGATACCTAGATATTTAATTTGTGTGTCCTCCCAGTTTATTTCACTTTTTGATCTAAATTTCATAGTAACATTTTTATTCACTAGAAGTGCTTGAGTTTGTTGTGATTGAATATTAGACCAGAGATGTTTGCAAAGAAGCCTAGATTATGTAATGGGTGATCTATTGAATATTCAATATCATTAGAAGTTATTACTAGGTCATCAGCAAACAGTTGTATCTTGGAGGATCATTTGTCTGACACTTTATATCCTTTAACGTTGTCATTATTTCTAATATAATTTGCAAGAGGCTCAATAGCCAGGGTAACGAGTAATGGGGAGAGGGAGCACCCCTGTTTAGTACCTCTTAATATTTTGACTGGGCTAGATAGATAAGATCCAATCTATACATAGGCTATGGACATTTCATATAGTTTTTTAATTAGTCTTATAAAGTTTTGGGATAAATCGTGTTTTTTCAGAGCTTTAAACAGATATTGCCAACTTAGGGAGTCAAAGACTTTATCTATATTAAGGATTAAAAAAGAAAGCTATTTTTTTTGTTTGCTAAGCATATTAAGGACAGCAATCTAATTACATTGTCTTGTACCTTTCTGTTTTTGGTAAACTCGGTCTGGTCTTCATGAATTAATACTGAAAGAATATTATTTAGTAAGTCTGTTAAGATAAAAAGTGAAATGAGCCAAAAACAGTTATAACCAAGAAAAGTATAGTGAGAACTCCACCAAGCACAAATGAATCGAAGCTCCAAAGTGAAAAATGCTTTTAATAAGCACTTTTAAACCACTCCACAACCAAGACTGGATTAATAAGATAACAAACAAGCAAAATAACGTATCCACATAGACGTTTTCGTCGCCAACTTCATCAGTTATACATCCATTTTGAAAACTGAAATGCTTTTATATGCTGTTTTGAATTTAGTCACAAGTCAATTGACCAATCATTTAACACATTGATTAAAATTCATTTAATTGAATAATTAATTCATAAAAACTTTTATATAAAAACACAAATAAATAAATACAATTCTCTAAAACCAAGTGATCTCAACTTATAACCTATTTATAGTGGTTTATCTTAGATTTTAAAAACTTTTAAAACTTTTTAATAAAACTTTTAAAATGTTTCTGTATTGTATATGATTAGGGCTTTTGGATCTGGAATTACAACGAAGCACCATCTTGTGGCCATAATATAAATTACAAGACCAACCACTGAGACTTTGAAAATTCAAGAAAAAAACACTTGTTTCTAAACAGAACTTCATTGAATTAAAGCTTGGCCGCCCTCATCTTCAAAACTGGAGCCAATGATACCATATCATTGAGCCCGAAATTACGATTTGCATCCAGAAAGAGCTGCCAGTACAATTCTTTGTAATCAATAAGTGTCTCCCACATCCCACCTCTTGGATTAGTGGGAACAACTTCTAAAACAAAAAATGAGTAACCTGTGGTATTACATTTTGTTGAATGCTTACTCAGTGTGTTTTTTCTTTCATCACCCTGACATCATATAAGTGCTCGTATATTCTCTGTCTGAGCTTTCTTTCACTCTTTCCAACATAGAAAGAGGGACATTTTTTACAAACAGCTAAATATATGATGCCTTTGGTGTCACAGTTAGCGAATGTGTTTAAATGTAGGGTCATTTTCCTTGCTTCTAAAAACATTTTTTCCCCACAAATCAAATAGGTGCAATATTTACATTTCCCACACTTTTGTAATCCTTTCTTGGATTTATTATGGTTGTTACATGTGTTGTTTTTCATCCCTGCTTCAAGATAATTCTTGATGCTTTTCCCTCTACGGTATACATGGGTTAATTCTTTGTCAAAGATAGATTCAAGATCCGAAAATTTTGAAAAACTGTCCCATTCCCTTGAAAATATATTCCTGACAAAAGCTGATTGTTCACTAAAGGTAGTGATTAACCCTGTCCCCTTTTCAGCAAAATTACCTGCCAGCCCTGAATTGTGGGTCAGTATTTCTTCCTTCCCTAAAATAGGGGCAAAAGTATCTGCTCTTTTTGTAATAACTTCTTCCAACACCTTGTTGAACATCTCTAGAGGGTACCCTCTCTGAATGAAGAGGCTCTTTAAAAAATTAGTTTCCTCAAGAAAAACTTTATTGTCCGAAGTCATTCTGCTGCACCTAACCAATTGCCCTTTCACCACCCCCTTCTTCTGATGGGGGGGATGGCAACTGGTATAGTGCAAGTAAGAGTTGGAGAAGGTTTCTTTCCTGAAAATTCTTGATGACAGTTTCCCCTCTTTTTTCTCTATGTGAACATCAAGATATTTCAATTTCTGTTTATCAAAATTGCTGGTGAATTTCAAAAATGTGGAGGTATTGTTGACAAAAGTCAAAAGGTTGTTAAAGTTTTCCTCACTACCCTTCCAGAAAAAACACAAATCATCTAGATACCTAGTGTAAAGGGAACATTCGTTCATCAAAGTGGAATTGAGAAGAAAAGTTTCTTCCCAAAAGGCCATTATAATGTTAACATATGTAGGTGCACAATGTGCACCCATCGCAACACCCTTTTCTTGTTTGAAGTACTCCCCTTGAAAATAGATGAAATTGTTTTTTAATACAATTTCCATGAATGTTAGAGTATTGACGAAATCAGTATGTGTTAGTTTTTTACTTCCAATTAATTTTTCTTCAAACCAAGAAAGGCCTAGATCATGTGGGATACAACCAAACAGGTCAATCACATCCATGGTTCCAAAGGAGATATTTTCACTGTATAGTGAGGGTTTGATTCTTCTTAACAAATCCCAGGAGTCTTTTAGAACATTTTCACTTCCCTCAAGTACATGTTTGATCTTGTGATCAACAAATTTTGCTAGAGGAGCTGTTATTGATCGTTCTGCTGACACAATGGGTCTGAGGGGCGGGTCACAGGCATTTTTGTGAACTTTGGGTATCCCGAAGATGCAGGGAATTTTTGGTTTATCTACGACCAAGAATTTGTAAGTATTTTGATCTATAGAACCCTGCATTAACATGTCATATAATAGAACTTGAATCTTTCTGTATGCTATGTTCACTTCGTTAATGGATACCCTAGTGTATTTATCTGAATCACTTAGTAAGTCCAACATTTTCCCTTCGTATTGTATGGTTTCCATGACCACGACCCCTCCCCCCTTGTCAGGTTTCATTACTCTCAGATTGTGATTTTCACTAATAGCTCTTAAAGTATTTTTCTCCTCCTGGGTTAAATTCGAGTGAAAGGTTCTTGTTGTTAAATGATTTCTTATTTCGTGTTCAACTTTTAGTTCAAAGTTCTTAAGTTGAGGGTGAGTGGGAGGGTTGAATATACTTTTCCGCTTCAAACCTTGTCCTTGATGATCAAAAGTTTTGTCTTTAAAAAAAAGTTCCAAATTCTTTTTACGGATAAACAACTTAATATCTATAAATAATTTAAAGATATCCGTTTTTTGTGTAGGAACAAAGGTGAAGCCTTTGGAAAATAAATCAAACCAACTCTTGTCAATACTGACACTGGAATAATTGTGTATATTGAACCCATTGAAAGTCCAGGTGTTCAAGTTGTTGGTAATACCAACTTCTAATTCCAACCTTGACGTGTCGTCTGATAAGGTCTCCCCCCCCTGTAGTTTTTTGAATTGTAATACACCTTACCCTGCTGCATAAGCCTCTCTGATCTCCTTAATGGGGGATACTCTTCTGTCTCTAGTATTTCTTCATGTTGTTCTTCAATGTCGGTTTCCCCCATTCTCCTTCATAAATATCCCCCCTCCCCCATTTGCCAAAGCCATTTCTGTGAATAGTTCTGGGTCTAGGGTAGTGAGTTTTGTTTTTGTATTCCTCTTGGTCTCTTTTTATTTTCCCTATCTTCCTGTTCTGAACCTCCTTACATTTAGTATCAACTTTTTCAAAAACATTCTGATATTTTATCTTGTTAGCCTCAACTGTATATAACAAATCATTTATAATAGCTTTGTTAGTTTTCTCTATGTCACCATGCAACTTTTGCATTAACCTTTCATTATTGTTAATTATAGCTCTCATTATGTTTAAACCACAATTATCAAAATTGAAGTGAGCTCAGTGTGAAATTCAGACCCTTCAATAACATTATTAGGGTATTTGCAAACCCTTAAGCCCTTAGGTACAATATTTAAAGTAATACAATATTTGAGATAATCATTATCAATTTCAAGCGTTTTATACTTTATCAAAAAAAATTCCAGGTCATTCAAAAGTGTAGCAAAGTTAGTGTTACTATGTTTGTTTGGACTGCGTTGAAGTTCAAAGCTATATTTAGCTTTGAAGCAGTCGGAAAACAGTTTCTGTGTACCTGTAATGACATTGGACTTGTCCGTGCAGGCTTGTTGCCGTTTTCGCTGACTTTTCGGTCTTACAGAAACTCCCTCTGCTCCATTAGTATTAGTGTTCATTTGATCCACCGTGATGTGCGGAAAACCATCTAAACTGTTTTCACAGTTTAAATCTTCTTCTACTAAAAAAACATTGCTTGCATCGTCACAAGTAAATACATCCGTTTCAGTCTGCTTCCGATTGATTTCCTGGTTCCCCGGGAGTTGTGTAAAGGCAGCAAGGGAAGCAAATGACTGGCTGAGCGGTGTCAGCAAGGCAACCAACTGCGTGAGTTGCCCAATTAACTTCCGTAGTTCCCCAGTCTCTGAGCTCTTAGGAGCTAGATCTGTGCTCAGCAGCGGCTCCATAAAAACTGATAAAAAGTGAAATGAGCCAAAAACAGTTATAACCAAGAAAAGTATAGTGAGAACTCCACCAAGCACAAATGAATCGAAGCTCCAAAGTGAAAAATGCTTTTAATAAGCACTTTTAAACCACTCCACAACCAAGACTGGATCAATAAGATAACAAACAAGCAAAATAACGTATCCACATAGACGTTTTCGTCGCCAACTTCATCAGTTATACATCCATTTTGAAAACTGAAATGCTTTTATATGCTGTTTAAATTTAGTCACAAGTCAATTGACCAATCATTTAACACATTGATTAAAATTCATTTAATTGAATAATTAATTCATAAAAACTTTTATATAAAAACACAAATAAATAAATACAATTCTCTAAAACCAAGTGATCTCAACTTATAACCTATTTATAACCATATTTATAACCAATTCAGGGCTGGCAGGTAATTTTGCTGAAAAGGGGACAGGGTTAATCACTACCTTTAGTGAACAATCAGCTTTTGTCAGGAATATATTTTCAAGGGAATGGGACAGTTTTTCAAAATTTTCGGATCTTGAATCTATCTTTGACAAAGAATTAACCCATGTATACCGTAGAGGGAAAAGCATCAAGAATTATCTTGAAGCAGGGATGAAAAACAACACGTGTAACAACCATAATAAATCCAAGAAAGGATTACAAAAGTGTGGGAAATGTAAATATTGCACCTATTTGATTTGTGGGGAAAAAATGTTTTTAGAAGCAAGGAAAATGACCCTACATTTAAACACATTCGCTAACTGTGACACCAAAGGCATCATATATTTAGCTGGTTGTAAAAAATGTCCCTCTTTCTATGTTGGAAAGAGTGAAAGAAAGCTCAGACAGAGAATATACGAGCACTTATATGATGTCAGGGTGATGAAAGAAAAAAACGCACTGAGTAAGCATTCAACAAAATGTAATACCACAGGTTACTCATTTTTTGTTTTAGAAGTTGTTCCCACTAATCCAAGAGGTGGGATGTGGGAGACACTTATTGATTACAAAGAATTGTACTGGCAGCTCTTTCTGGATGCAAATCGTAATTTCGGGCTCAATGATATGGTATCATTGGCTCCAGTTTTGAAGATGAGGGCGGCCAAGCTTTAATTCAATGAAGTTCTGTTTAGAAACAAGTGTTTTTTTCTTGAATTTTCAAAGTCTCAGTGGTTGGTCTTGTAATTTATATTATGGCCACAAGATGGTGCTTCGTTGTAATTCCAGATCCAAAAGCCCTAATCATGTACAATACAGAAACATTTTAAAAGTTTTATTAAAAAGTTTTAAAAGTTTTTAAAATCTAAGATAAACCACTATAAATAGGTTATAAGTTGAGATCACTTGGTTTTAGAGAATTGTATTTATTTATTTGTGTTTTTATATAAAAGTTTTTATGAATTAATTATTCAATTAAATGAATTTTAATCAATGTGTTAAATGATTGGTCAATTGACTTGTGACTAAATTCAAACAGCATATAAAAGCATTTCAGTTTTCAAAATGGATGTATAACTGATGAAGTTGGCGACGAAAACGTCTATGTGGATACGTTATTTTGCTTGTTTGTTATCTTATTGATCCAGTCTTGGTTGTGGAGTGGTTTAAAAGTGCTTATTAAAAGCATTTTTCACTTTGGAGCTTCGATTCATTTGTGCTTGGTGAAGTCTGTTAAGATAGACATGACTATCTTGTAATCAATGCTAAGCAAAGAAATTGGCCTGTATGATGTGCAAAGGTTGGGCTCTTTATCTGGTTTTAAGATGGTCAAGATGATAGAATATTTCCATGAGGGAGGGATGTTTGCTGTAATTTTAACTTATTGGAATGCATTGAGTAAGATTTTCAAGATGTTATTAGGTAAGAATTTGTAAAATTCCGTAATTAGACCATCTAGCCCTGGTGCCTTTTTGTCTTAAGATTTTTTATTTGTTCCTTTAATTCTTTAAAGGAAAAGCGTTTATCTATGCTATTAATATTGTGTTTAGATAGCTTCATTTGAATATTATTAGCAAGAAAGTTGCCTATACTTTTGTTATTACTTGTAGAGGAGTTATTATTATTAATATTCTTGTATTGGTTTTTAAAATATAATAGGATTTTTTTTAGTTTTCTAACTTTGATAGTCTGATTATTTCTAGTGTATATTATTTCTTTTATATGACTTTTCATTTAAATGTTTAGATCTAATCGCAATCCTGTGCATACTCTTTGGATTAATTAAGTAGAATTGTAATCAGATTTTTTCCAAATTTACTGATATTTTATGTTACATGATATCCTAATATTCCTTGTTCAGTTTACATATGTTAGTTAATGCAGATTTGTCATTTGCTTTTATGTTTTAGTTCAGTTGTACACTTCTGAGTTGTTTGTGCATGTATTCATTTCAGATGTAGTGTACTGAGTAATCATACAACCATTTATCAATTTGCTTTGCAGAAATGCAGCTCTGCCTTATCTCTCTTTTCAGTTATATACTACATATGCATACATGTCACTAAAATATATACACACATATATATATATATATATATATATATATATATATATATATATATATATATATCGTTCCCCTTTATAATCTAAAAATACTGAATATCCTGAGACCATAAACGTGAGTTTTTAAAATGTCAAAAGTTCATAATCGTGAACTCGAATATCTCAAATTCATGGTTATGGCTTTATGTTATGTGATGTGCATTGTTTGGTTTGGATGTTGTTTGGTGTAGTATATGGATTTACATGGAAACTAAGGTAAGTGAGTGTTTTGTAAGGGTTTTGGGTGGGAGTTTGAGTGTATGTGAGATTGTTTGTATGTGTGGATTAGGGTAGGAAGGTGAAAGTATGAGTGTGTAAGTGTTGGATGTGTTGGTGTTTGTCTATGTGTGGTGTGTGTGTGTGTGTGTGTGTGTGTGTGTGTGTGTGTGTGTGTGTGTGTGTGTGTGTGTGTGTGTGTGCATGTGTGAGGGACTGCAGAATGTCTGGGTGTCAGTGTACTGTCTTTTACTGTTAGTGCGATCCCGGAGTTAGTATATATAACTAGGGGGGTGTGGGGCCCAGCACCCCACATGGGTGCAGGGGGGCTTGGCTCCTGCTATTGTGTAGTGTAGGTATGTGGATGTGTGTTTTTTTGTTTTTGTGTGTTCATTTGTTTTGTATTGTGGGTGTTGTGGTTTATGTGCAGTGTGGTGTATGCTGTGTGTTCAGGACTTGTAGCTTCGGGATTGTAAAGGTCCAGTATTTGAAGGTTTTGCCTTTATGGTGTCCAAATACTGAAATTTTATATATATATATATATATATATATATATATATATATATATATATATATATATATACAAACTTTAGCAAATGCTACTTTTATCTGTATACACTACATAGAAGTTTACTGATGGCATAGGCATTTTTGTCAGGGCATTTTACTTTCTCAGATGCACAGCTTTATTGCAAGTGCTAATGTTACAACAGCTTTTCTCTTTACACTCTTCTATTGTTATTCCAGTGAAATGTAAATGTCCTACATTGTCAGTGTCAAAGGAGTATTAGCCTTCTATGATGGCCCATAGACACCTCTAGTGGAGTGCTGGTCACAGGTAGAGGTGACTGGCAATTCCATAAAATTGAATGTTCTGTGGCAAATGTGTACACATGTTTTTGAGACAGCTAATTTGATAGCACTTTTAGTAGTTCACTGATAGTTTGTTAGCAAAATGTGTCATTTGCCTGTTGTTTTGGGGGTCGGGGAGTCAAGTTCCATTTCTGTGTTGGCACAAACAAAAATTTTGTACATGGATTTTCTTTGCTATTGTTACTCTTCTTGTTTTGGATCCAGCATTGCATGGTGTGTGACTGTAATATGTTGCAACCACAACAATCCTTTTTATATTTGAATAGCTTGACTGTTTTTATTACTTCAGTGGGTAATACTGAAAAACTACCCTTTCATGTGGTATACTTAAGCAGGACATTAATTTATGTGATACTTATGTGTATTATCCTTCTTGCATCCCAATCCCCACAGACACCCCTTCAGTGACCCTGAGAATGAAGTAATTGTCAAAGCATTTAGGCAACATGATGCCTATCTGCTTAAGAGAGGATGTGAGGATAAGTCTGGAAGAATTCAAATTTGGCAGCAGATAGCGGCTGATGTATATGCCATAGGTGGCCAGAGCAAAACATATGATCAGGTGCATCATAGGGTCACTGACATGATTTTATCAGCCTGGAGAAGGGCAGCTGCAGTGGCCCAGGGACAGATGGCTACTGAGAGGCTTGCTACAAAGCCACTACTGACACCAAATGAATAGTTCCTATCCACTGTCAGGGATCTGGAGAGCTCAGTGGAAAGTGCACAACAGCATGTAATTGATGTTGGTACTACTATTTCAGGGAGGATACGTATGTCCCAGGAGAAGCTTCCAGGTAGGCTTACCTATCTCAATTATTAAACACTTCTTCTATAATAAAATATTGACAGCAATATTTAAGTTCTGTTTAACAAAACATTTTTTGGGGAGGGCATAGTTGTAGATTGATACAGTTAACAAAATATTCTGGCTAATTGCACATGGGTTTGGGGTGGACAGGTCATCCAAGTTTTTGTTAAAAGTATCATTAATGGACATATAAAGGGTAAAAGGTTTTAACTCCCTGTGTTACTGTTAATTGTGATGATGGTGTCCTTACCATTTGCTTAACTTCTTCCAGGACCATTGTCCATAGGAGCTCTAGAATTTTCTCCACATAGTAGCCAAACATTTTTATCTCAGTTCTGATGAGTAGTTCAAAAATATTTATTTTATCCATATTTGTGATGTGGGTTTCAGGCTGTTGTGTGTATTCCTGTACTGTCTGTAATAGTGTCACCACTGTTAGTCTGTTAACATATATCATTGAATCATGGCTTACTCATGCACAACTTATGCTACCCCCCCAAAAAAACTAAACTTTTACTTTTCTCAACAAAACCACCCAACATCGACTTCAAATTCCTGGCTAAAGATGGCAAAGAAATTGAACTAGTGAAAACAGCCAAATTACTAGGTATAACAATAGATGATAAACTCACATACGAACTGCACATCTTAACTGGAATAAAGAAAACCCATTTCAAACTAGGTAAACTATACCACCACAAACTCTACCTGCATAAATATACCAAAATAAAACTAGCCAATACCCTACTCGTCCCCTCCCTTCTATATGGTAGTGCCATTTTTTACTAACCTGCACTCAACCCTTTGTAATAAATTCCAATCCTGTTACAACAAAATAGCCAAATTTACTTTCGGAAAACCACACCGTTTTCATCACTGCCATGCCATCACCGAGCTAAGATGGCTAGAGTTTTCCCACCATCTACAATACACCCAACTAACCTTAGCCCACAAAATAATTTTTTTTCCAAATGACTGTCCTCCTAAAAACATACACCCCCACTAGAACACTAAGATCCTCCTGTAAACTGATGCTTACTATAACTAAACCCACCAAAAGAGCAGGACAATGTCTGTTCTCCCATACCATAGCTAAGCTATGCAATAACCTTCTATCTGAAATAACCCAAATTGACCACCCAAATACTTTTAAAGTAGCCCTAAAAACATTATCTAGATAATCCATTCTGCACCTGCCTCAAAACAAACCACCTTAGACAGTATCCTTTCCCAAATACTAAAATGACAAAACCTTTGCAAAACCCAGTCTTTACATTTACTAGTGTATTCTTACTATACAGGATACTGGACTCCCACCAAAGAAGGTAATGATGTAACATTACTACCACTTGTAAGATTCTTGTTTTTTTTTCTCTCCCTGTCATATCTTCTGTGGGTGTATATATTCTATGTTTTTTTCTCCCTGTTATATCAGTAACATTGTTAAATTGTATTTTAAATATTGTCTTTCTTTGTATTTTGCTTGTGATCCATCCACTGGGCCTCCACTGAAAATAAGTCTCTGACCCAGTGGACTTTCCTGGTCAACAAATGTTAATAAATAATAAATACATTTCCTGTGCTTGTTCCTTATTATCACAGGTGATCCTGACAGTGGAAATGTAGGACTCTTACCACATGATGTCAGAGTATTGGCAGACTCTGATGATGATGGTGACCAAACACAGCCACAGTCAGAAGATGCAGAGGTTGAATCTGACACTGAGATTGGCATTCACTTATTCCCTGTAATTCTATCAGGCACAACCAGCAGACCTACACCAACCTATTCCAGTGCGCCCTCAGATATTGGACAGGTGGGGGGTGAGACACTCAATCAGGGTAGTGTGGTTACTGTGACTCCAGTGCCTCTTGACTCTGGCCACAGCCAAAGTGTTGGCAAGGTGCCATACAGGAGGGTTGTTAGGGGTGCTTGAAAGAGGCCTGCTGTCCATCTTCCGCCTAAACCAGGTGTGTCTTTCCATGCCACTTGATGCATATTTTTAGAGCCATCATGGAGGTGCAGACATGTTCCAATAGGTCCTCCAGAGAAATGCTTAGGGCTGTAGATGTGGCACAGGCTGATGTGTGACTGCCTCCACTATATTGCCGACTCAATGGATCAGATGAATGACATGTTGGAATGGGCAGTGTCTGTAATGGAATGTCTGCTGGGAGGAGAACAGCATCCACTTGGGCATAGGTCAGCTACATTCTCTGATTTGGCCATGCCCAATGACTCTCCCATAGTGGCACTACTTCCACTGCTCCATCAGTGGTTGAGGTGTCCACAGCCAGAGTTGGCAAGCCATGGGGTCATGATCCTGGACATAGTCGTGAGGAGAGCTCATCCAGCAGACATCAGTCACATTCAGGGAGCAGCAGTGCATCTGAGCATGGGCATGGACATGCCAGTGCAACTCCCGTCAGAGCCAGTTCTCATGGTCGGGTATGACAACGATGAACTGCCACCTCTACCATGCACAGCTCACACCTGTCTAATATACCAAGACATAGAGCTAGCATAAAGCTTGGCTGTGTTCTTGCAGACACTCACACACCAGTTTCACCTAAAGGGCCCATACAGGCACACACACAACAGTTACATGGTTCAGACATGAGACTTAAACCTTATTCTGTCTCAGTGGCCATTTGTTACTTTATCCAAATGTCTGCCTGTTTCTGTTTCATACTCACACACATTCACTTATCTTTTGCGTCAGCCTAGGCTTCCTGCCCCCCCCCCCTCAAATCCTTGTGCAATGCTTAGGTGCATAGCTGACTTAGTGCTTAGTATATCTGTGTCTGTGATGTTGTTTTGTTAATTCTACTTTTTACATATTTTGGTCATACAAAGCTAGACAATAGAATCAAAACAGTTTTTCCATAAGTATTTTTAAGAATCTTCTGAGGGTTATGAAGTCTGAAACCAAAATGTGTCTCATTAATTTCTAACTTCTCTCTTTAATGATTTGCCAGTACAAAAGTATGAGGCCAAACTGAGGATATTTGGTGACCATCAGTACTTTTGAGAGGTATGACTGTGTGAATCCTTGATGCCTGAGGTCTACTACTTGATAGAGGACACATGTATTCACATAAGTCTCTGCTGTCACATGTTGAAGTCATTGTTGTAGAAATCAACCACCTTTTACTTACTTAAATACCTAATAACAACATGCAAGGATATGGCATTCATTTGTAATATTACGCAATTTTGTTTTAATACTCCAGGTTCATCACTTATCTTGTAAATCCAGCAGTTGCAACAGTTTTAGTTCAGGGATTACTCTTTCTGATGCTAGCAGTACACATCCATTACATGGGTAGGTAAAGGTTGTGAATGTTGCCTGGCATCAATCTTATTATATGTATGTGCATAGAATGAAGGTTTTAGCCCCTTAGGTGTTGAGTGAGTGTGCTATGCATTGCCTCTTAGCCAGTGTGAGGTCATATTGAGCATGCCTATGTCTCCCTACACCCACAACAGCTGCTGGTTCTCCCCCTGACTCCTCACCTGCATGTGGCTGTGGTGACCTTGCCATTGGTGGTGGGATGTATGCTTCTTCCCCTTGTTGAAGCTGCTGAAGGAGATTTCAAGGGATGAGGTTCTGAAACATGGCTAGATGGTGAAGATTTCAGTACATGTATGTGGATTGTACTGCAGGGCTCCTCCAGATGTATCTAAGCACCAGAACCACAACTTCAGCAGCCCAAACACATGCTCTATGATATTTCTGGTTTGAGCATATGCCTCATTATGGTATTGTTCAGCAGGTGGGTGTGTATTTCTATTTCTGATGGGAATCATCAGCCATGGTTCCTGTGATAACCTGCATCCTCCAGTAAATTACGCTGTGGGATATCACCCCTAGTGAACATCTGATACTGTTGGGAGGTGTGCCAGATATGTGAGTCAAATTGCCTGGGTTGCCAGCACACACATTCAAGATGATTCCCTTAGCATTACACATGACTTGGCAGTTAGAGTGGAAGCCCTTTCTATTTATGTAGACCCTTCTCTGTTCTCTGGGCGGTGCCTTGATTTCTCTATATCTACAGCCTATGGCACCCAGTACTTCAGGATAGTGTGTTTCAGTGTAGAACTGCATATCTGTGGCCCTATCCTCAGGAGTACAGGGAAAATGTATCTGGTCACTGGCATGTTGGAGCATAGTATTCAGGAATTGATGGAGTATCCTGATGCCTGTGACACCCCCAGCACGTCCCCTGTTTGTCTCTGAAAAGTTCCTGTAGCTAAAATTCTAAATGCTACAGATACCTTTGTCCGCACTGCTATTGGTTTCCCTTGGTTCACCCTTGGTCTGAGTTGAGGACAACAGAGGTTGCAGGTTCCTGTAATGTGTCTCTATCCACCCTGTAGCACTCTATAATTTCCACCTCCTGCAGATTGTGATAAGTTAACCAGGGTCTGAAAACTCTTCTTCTTCTGTCTGATCTATTAGTAGCAGCAGCATAAACTTCAGCCTAATGCACATGCACACGAATTAAAGCAACAGTAGCCCTTAACATTGTTTCTGTGTAGACTCCTTTCTGTGCCTGTATTCCAATAGGTTTTAGAATTGGCAGGGAAAACCAGCACTGAGCCTACATTTTTGCTTTATAGCTTGTTGAATAGCTCCTCCATATTGGATTGGTTGATTAGTATACAATTCAGCTGCTTTTGTTGTAATTAGCATGCCACTGTGTTTATTGTGTTTACTGTGTTTGTGCAGCTCTGCACACCATGTAGATCTGCTTACTGAATACAAAACAGTGTGCTACCATGTGCACCTCAAGCTGAGAAGAGCACACTGTCTTAGTGGACCATGTAGGGTTTATTGAATGTGCCCTATTATCTTTTCACAATAGAATTTTTTTTTTTTTTGCGTGTAACAGTTACAAAATTAGTTTCTGTGTAGACTCCTTTCTGTGCCTGTATTCCAATAGGTTTTAGATTTGGCAGGGAAAACCAGCACTGAGCCTACATTGTTGCTTTATAGCTTGTTGAATAGCTCCTCCATCTTGGATTGGTTGATTAGCATACAATTCAGCTGCTTATGTTATAATTAACATGCCACTGTGTTTATTGTGTTTACTGTGTTTGTGCAGCTCTGCACACCATGTAGATCTGCTTACTGAATATAAAACAGTGTGCTACCATGTGCACCTCAAGCTGAGAAGAGCACACTGTCTTAGTGGACCATGTAGGGTTTATTGAATGTGCCCTATTATCTTTTCACAATAGAATTTTTTTTTTTGCGTGTAACAGTTACAAAATTAGTGGATGGATCACTACAAACATTTCTATATAGAAAGCCATTAACTACAAATGCTATTTTGTCAGCAACCAGTTGGACCTCATACAAATTATTAAAATTTACCTAAGTCTCAGCACATTAGAATCAAATATGCACTGATGCAGCAGACTCTAACCATGAAGCTAAAACGTGGAATAAAAGGTTTAGTAGAAGAGGATGCACCCACAATATTATTAATAAATGTAGGGACTATACTACAAGCATACAAAGAGAACAGTTATTAGAATTTAGTGAAACAGCTGTTGATACCATATATGGAAAGTAGTGCACAATGTGAGGTGTGACTGGAATACAAGTTAACGGATACATGGCTGGTATAAATATGTATCACATGTGATAGCTTTGCTGTTTTGGGAATGGGTATGCATAGGTTGCTGACAGGGTGCAGGCTACAACATGCTTCATCCCCATATTGCCATATTGGGATGCTATAGAGACATATCCCATCTATATCCTTGGTAAATCCCCAATGAACGTTTGTGCCCATTGCTAATCCCTGTCACTGGCCCTCCTCATGTGTGCATCTGATAGCTACTGTACCCTGTGCACACAGCTGTGTTATTTGGTTAGATGATTTCTGATGCATGATATGAGCAGTAAGTGAATGGGTGTGACAGTGCATGCATCATTTTTAATCTTTTTTGTGTATTATCTGACGGGTCTATATTACAACTGCGAAAGTCCTAAACAGCGAATATGAAATCATCAACACATATTACCCAAACCGTGAATACACCGAAAACCCAAAACTGGGAAATTCAAAATCTCAAACCGTCATAGTTGTCCAACCCCACCACGCACTACATACAACCTACCCAAACAAAATAAATAAACCACATACATACACTAACCAAAACCCTACTTCTAACCCTACACTAAACCTTACATACATTACTGTCTATGCACTTAACTTAACCCGCACCCTAACCCTAAGGTCCATAATTATCGCACACTTACCTTACAGAGCTATAGCCAAACAAAATAAATAACCCACACACATACACTTAACAAAACCCTACTTTTAACCCTACACTAAACCTTACATACATTGCTATCTATGCACTAACCTTAACCCGCACCCTAACCCTAAAGTCCATAACTATCGCACACTATTACTAATTATACACTTACCTTAACTCGCACCCTAACCCTAAGGTCCGTAACTACCACACACTTACCTTACATAACTATACCGCAGAAGTGCCAACCATGACGATTCGACATTTTGGGTTTTGCGCTTCAGGACGATCGGTGTTTTTGCTTTTCGACGTATACGTGTCAACGTTTCCGTATTCAGGTAAGTGGACCTTCGCAATTTTAATAGGGAACCATATCTGACACATAGTTGTGGACCATATGCTACTTCCTTGCCAGTGCCACTTGGCTCTGCAACTACTACCTGGTCCTCTAATGACAATCCCCTTCTCTAGTTGTCTCTGTTCAATCATGTTGTGCAGCACTGCATAGTCAGCAAATATCTTTCTGCAGGTCTCTAAAACATATTGCAATGCACACCACCAGAGGAATCTAGGCAGCAGAAGTAGGTCTTCATCGTTCTAAACACATGTTCGACAACGGTTTGGGTCTGTGACAGTGAGGAGTTCTGTGTTGTCTTGGCCATGTTCTGTGGGTTTCATATCAGTGTCATAAGCCATGGCTTCAGGATATATTATGCATTGCCAATAAGATGTCTCTTGGGGGAGTCAAATTAATCATTTAGGTCAGATATGTGCAAGGTAAGAGAGTCATGAGAATGACCTAGATGGTGCACAGACACATTGTATATGATTCCCAGTGCATTGCACATCCACTGACAGTTAATGGAGTGGAAATGCTTCCAGTTAATGTACCTTTGTCCATATGGGCCAGACAGAGCCTAGATAGCAATGTGAGTGCAGTCTATGATCCATAGAACCTTAGGGAAATTGGCTGTTTTGTAGAATATCTACAGTCGGCTTTCTGACCTCTGTGTCATGTAAGAACCACCTTTGTGTTCCCAGATGCTGCAGCATCATATCAAGGAAATGGTGCAGTGTTCATGAGGCAGATGCCTTAGATATAACCACTGTGTCCCTTGACTGTCTCTGTAAGGTCTCTGTGGTCAGAGTAGTGCATGTTATACATACTTTAGTGTCCATAGGGACCAGTATTCCACGTATCCCACTACAGTCATTGTGAGGATAGTATATATCTACCAGCTCTTGTATGGTGTCTCTGTCCATAAAATAACATTTAACCATGTCACTGTCATGGATGTGATGGCATGTCAGATATGGTTCTATTCTTCTGTGACATAGAAGGTGATGGCATGCCCCATCACAGACACTGTTTATCAGAATGGCTTACAACATATGCTGCTTGGCTACAGTAGCTGCTATACTTAGTGTCATAGTGCTGTCTGTCTCCCTTTTAACCAGCAGAACTTGATGGACAAACTCTCAGGTGACTACAGCTGATCTTTCAATTTTCATACATTTCTGAATCGCTCAACCATATTGTTTACCCTTGTCTGCATTCATAATGGGGACTTATTAGCATCATGTGGCATATATCCATATCATTATATGGTCAATGACGTATGATGCTTACCAAGCTACTCAAACTGCTTGCACAATAGCACTATCTCTGCTTCCAAATCAGCCTTGCCCAGTGTGCTGCTAATCTTTGCAAAGTTTTGCCAAACTACCATTGCACTATCTGTTTCTGAATCCCAGGGATTATGTTCTACATTTGCCACTTAGCAAGGAAAACTGTGATGACCTTCCTTGCCTCTCTCAAGCCATTTCATTTGTCCCTTTTTCCATCATTCTCCTATTTTCCAGTTTGAAAGCTACCATTCTTTTATCACTTCCTTGTTGTTATTCATCTCTCATTTCTAACATCAACTCAAAATTCTCACAAGTGCCAGATCCTTCCATGAGCAAATTAATTCACTGTTTTATGTATTAAAACAGCATGCATTTGTCCTGGGCATATTCCTCCAGTACAGATTGAATGTTGGTAAACCCAAACACAAACATGTCACTTGATTATTACTGTCTGCACAATATACTACCATGAGATTTATTTTTAATGTCTGCAACATATACTACCAGAAGATTTATATCTTCAATGGAGAAGTTGGAGGGATATATATTTATAAAGTATTCTGTTTTTCTATAGTTTTGACAAATTTTAAAACAGATTGGTGGATGGGCCATGTTTTTCTACTCTGTGAAGTTTAGAGGCTTGTTGGTCTTTTATAAGGTAATGTGGCATGTGGTTGTAGCACTCCCTTCATGTGATTGTGTAGATTAAAAGACATTTTCAGATATTCAGATAAATTGTACTATATACTGAAAAATCTCTGCTTGGTAGATTGCAGTTTGACCATGCCTTCTTGGCAGGAAGTAGGCATCAGTAGTAATGACATCATACCGTTGTAAGCATAAAGCAATGTATGATGCTGCAATATCATTTAAGTTCTCTAATGACATGATGTGGCTTTTACTTTGGGATATCTGGCTCCTCTCATTTTGGCTACTTATGGAATTAATATCTATCAGCGTGTTAGTGCTGTGGATAAAGTCATATTATTAAACAAACAAACAAAACAAAATGACACCAAAAATGGAAAGGAAGAACTCCACATTAATCATGGAATGAAATCCCAAAAGACTAAGCGCTTTCGCCAAATAATGTTATGGCTTCATCAGACTCATTTGGAAAGATAAAAACAAGTATTTAAATATGTGAGCCTCATAGCCAAACAACCAATCAAAACTGGTTACCTCATAATCATGCTTTCACCAAATAATTAGTTGTCTCTTCTTAAGAGGACGCTTAACATCACATAACTTGCACCAGAATACTTAAGTTCTAAACATTCCAAAACAAATCTTTCCTAAAAAATCATTATTAAAAAAGAAATATGATATATATATATATATATATATATATATATATATATATATATATATACACATTACATAATCCATATAAAACAATAATACTGTTTTTATTTTTAATCAAATAACTAAACAAGGCTACCTATATAATATTCACCCTTTGCTTCAACACAGGGACATAGGATATGCTATCATTTAGACCTGGCAGACTCATAGCGTTTAACCTTAACTGCCACCTGTATTCCTTGTTCTCCACTTTCAGCTTGTCATCACCCCCTCTCCCATTGGGAAGGACATGGACAATGACAAAGAAAATAAACCTTTTAAAACTGGGGCAACTAGTACTGTGAACAAACAGTGCATTGTGTATATTTTTGGTCTTAATTGCCCTCAAATTTTCACCTATCTGATCACGGAGCCTACGTATAGTTTTCCCCACATAAAATCTGTGTCAGCTGGTGCATGTTGCCACATAAACTAGCATAATAGTGTTCCAACTACATCTACCTGAACATGGAAGGGCAAAATCATAGCTTTGTACTGAAACATATGGTCCATCATTTATATACTTAACAGTATCTGCATGCCCCACACTTAAACATAAGATAATTGTGCCTCTTAGTGTTATAACCCTCAAGAATGTTTTCAATATTCTTCCCTCTGCTGAACACTACTCTGCGTTTACTCCCAAACTTTTCTTTCATTTGCTCATCAAGACATAGGTTCCAAAATTTGTTAATGGCAGAGACAAATAAGGGAGCTAAGTGATTATACCTCAATATAAACACTTCAGAATTGTTCACCTGCCTTACAGCTTGCATACTCCCTTCCCCTGCTCTCAAAATGGGGGGAAAATTAGTTTCTCTTTTATTAATAACCTCCTGCCTTATCTTGAGCAACAATTTCAGTAGATATCCTCTGTCCAAAAATATCCCTATGAGGGTGTATAACTCATTTTTGAATATGTCATTGTCACTGACCAGGCGGGACAATCTCACCATTTGTCCTTTAATAATACTCTTCCTTTGATGGAGGGGGTGGCAACTTGATTTTACCCATGAATAGAGAGGGAAAAATAAATATGTCCTACCATTGTAGAAGAACCAAGTTGGCAAAACCAGGGGCACATTTGGCCCCCATAGTCACTCCAGCAACCTGGTGAAATAACTCTCCTTCAAAACTAAGGTAATTGTTCTTAAGTATTATTTCCATAAATTCCACCAGTATGTTGATTTTAGATCTATTTACCCTTTTATTTTGAGGTATAATCACTTAGCTCCCTTATTTGTCTAAATAAAAGACCCGTTTACACGAGAGAGGGAGAAAGAGATTTCTGAGTCACAGAAGAAGGATTATGATCACCTCACAAAAAGTATTATGATATTCTTGTTGCTGATTCCTTGAAACACATGTGATTTCCACCAGTTCTTGGATCATTGGACGATGCTTTAAACTTCACCTGCAAACTCTCGAAGACTAACAGGCTCTATAAAGTGCCAGAGTCTCACAAATGAATATTCAGGAATCACTAGTGGATTTTGCCATAGTCACCATGGATAAGGAGGGTTGTTCTAAGACCTTGGCTTCTTTCAGTCTCTTTCTCAGTGACAAGGCTAGCAGAGCATTTAATAACAATGGAAAGAAGGTGTATGCTTCTTCAGCCTGGCTTTTAAGGCTATTATTTGCCAGACCCATATGGCCAAATGCATTTTTTTTCCTGATATGCGTTAAATTATTTCTTCACTGCCTGCTTCAGATTCTAAATGTTCTCTTTCTGACCTGGTATGTTCTGTATCATAAATCACAAAGTATTCAGATAAGTACTCATATGATGCAGCTGATGCAGTCACTCTGACAGCAGCCACAGAGTCTGCAATGTACAGGCATGCCTGGATTATTTTACAGAGTCTAAATGGGAATGTGAAATCCGAAATTTCCAATGCTGCCTTGGAAAAAATACCTTTTTGGTAAATCCTCAGCTGTGGTCCTAAAGCATTTAGAGGAAAGGGAGAAACAACTGCTTTATTCTGTCACCAGTCCCTAAATAAGGGAGAAATTATCATTCTAGCCCTGGACCTTTCTTCACAAGACCATTCAAATGAGGTCAAAAGAAATCAGGTAAACAGCAATATAAAAACTGCAAAGGGAATCCGAGTGAAATGATAATGGAACACAGGGCTCTTCCCAGTCCAAAAATAGTGCATGACTAACTAAGCACTTTAGATGTTAAAGATTGTTTGTGCTTGGGTTACATTTTCATAGGTTCATAGGTTGGTACTAGGCTATCGACCCTAGGGCATATACAAGCCTAGCTATAACAATTCCCTGGATATTTCTTCCCACAATATTTACTTCTCTGGACCCCTGTCTAGCAGGGTACCTAACATGATCCCGGGGTGAATTTCCTATCTCCCATCCAATCATCAAGGTTCCTTTTGAAGAGGGCCAAGGAGGCGCTCTGCTTGACATGTATGGGCAGTCTATTCCAGAGTATGGGTAGTCTCTGGGTCAGGAACCTACCCTCCAGCATGTTTTGTTCATAGTGATGACAAGGTTTAGATCCCTGGAGCATGTGGCTCTGAGGGATTGGAATTTCTTTAAGTGGAGCATGTCCAACAGCTCGGGGTTTGGCATGGCCTTGTATGTTAAGCAAAGATCACCTCTGAGTAGACAATATGCCACAGAGTATAGCTGGAGTTTTTTTAGATGGTCAGCATATGGCATCTGCTTTAGGCCTGTGATTCTTTTAGTGAGGTATTTCTGTGGCCTTACCAGCTGTTGCAGATCTCTTGTGAGGTACATACCAAACGGAGCATTATGCTCTATAATGGGTCTAATAAGGGATGAGTACAGTGGGACAATGACCTCCTTTTTTCTGGATGAAAAGCCCTTAGTGATGAAGTGTGCCACATAGAAGGATTTCCTGGCTGTTGTGGTGATGTGGTTATCGAAAGTGAGACCACTGTCCATCTGTGTCTCTAAGTGTCTCATCATACTTTCGATGTTTAGTGTACTGCCACCTATGTGGTAATTCATGGGTACATGTTTTTTTCCAAAGGGGATAACTATATATTTCTTGGCATTAAGCTTGAGCCCATGGCTATGGCACCAGGCATCTGTTTCTGTAAGGCCCTTTTGTAGAATATCCACATCATTTGGGGATTCAATAATGGCTCCCAGTTTGCAGTCATCTGCAAACTTTGTTAGCCAAAGTCCCTTAGTGTTGGCCTGTACTTCAGAGAAGTAGATGCCAAACAAGAGTGGTCCCAGGACTGAACCGTGAGGTACTCTATTTGTCACTTGTCTGGAGCTGGATTTGGAGTCGGCTACTTTTACAATCTGGGTTCTGTCAGTAAGCCAGTTAGCAACCCATCGAGTAACATAGGGATTTATGCCCAGCTTAGTAAGTTTATCTATGATTCCAGAGTGGGGGATGGTGTTGAAGGCCTTGACGAGGTCCAGATAGGCTGTGTGGACTGCCTTATCCTTGTCCACAGCTCTGGAGACTGATTCGAAGAAGTCAATCAGATTCAGGAGACAAGATCGGCCCTTCACAAACCCAAACTGGGTGGGGTCCAGTGTTTGAAGGTTGCCAATGTCTTTGTTTATAAGTTCCATGATAATGCATTCCATGCCCTTGCAGATCAGGCTTGTCAGACTGATGGGATGGTAGTTCCCATGATCCAAGGCAGATCCCCCTTGTGGAGTGGGATAACTGTAGCTGTGCGCCACTCAGTGGGCACAAAGCCTGAGGTGAGGCTATGATTAAACATGACACTTAGGTGAGGTGCCAGTTCATTTTGTAGTTCATGTAGTACACAGCCTGGGATGTCATCTGGTCCCATGGATGCTGTATTCTTAGCTTTGGAGAGTGCGGTTTCTACCTGTGTGGCCGTGATTACTGGAATTTGGCAATCTTTTGGTATTGAGATGGACTCTTTAGGGGGTGAGAGGGGGTGAAGTTGGCACTAAATCGATCTGCCAGGATATTGGCAATATCCTTGGGATCAGTATATTTAATGCCATTCTGTTGTAGCTCAGAGCAGATCTGAGCATTGCCATTTAGATTCTTGACATAACTATAGAATGCTTTGTGGTTGCCTTTGGAATCCTTGACAATTTTATTTTCATAACTAGCTTTTGAGGATTTTATGAGGGATCTCAGCTGAGGCTGGTGAGGGAGTTTTTTTGCATCCTGGTATTTTCCTCTTTTCTGCAACAGTTTCTTCCTTCTGTTATATAGTTTGTTTATAGCAGGGGACCACCAGATTGGCTTCTTTTTTTTGGAGAAGAGCATCTTGGTTCTATTTGGGATGGCACAATTCATGCACGAGTGGATGTGCTCGTACAGTGCCTTAGTGTAGGATTCTGCAGTTGAATTTTCAGATCACGTTTGCATGGGTGTCATGAAGTTTGTCACGTCTGACTTCAGTAGGATGAAGTTGGCTTTGGAGAAGTGTTTACGGAGGTTTCCTTACTGGGGGGTAGGGGTGGGATGTGGATGTCAAGGGTGATTTGCTTATGGTCAGACCTGACCAATGAGGGGGTGACCACTGGTGTGGAGCATCTGTCTCCCATGTTGGTAATGACCAGGTCTAGGATATTGGAGCCCCTGGTGGGACAATGGATTAGTTGATCCAGGGCATTGAAATTTATGAATTCCAAGAATCGTTGTGAAAATGAGTTGGTACCCAAATCATTTTCCCAGTTAATGGCAGGGTAGTTTAAATCACCCAGTATTAGGGTGTTTGGTTGTATCTTAATATTTTCCAGTATGATTAGAAAGGTGTAGTGAGAATCTTGGGGCATGGTGGGGGATCTGTAGCAAGCTACAGTTTGGACTGCAGTCTTACCTAGTGTTAGTTGCACCTGGAGAATTTCAGAGGCATTGTGTTGGGCAACTAGCCTGGAGGTGTGAATATCCTTGGTGAATATGGACACTCCTCCACCTTTAGTGTTTCGGTCTTGGTTTTGTGGCCGAAAAGTGTGGTAAGAGTTGTAGCCTGGTATTGCAGGGGTGCTCTCTGGAGCCTTGAACCAGGTCTCAGTTACTGCACAGATATTGATGTTCTCCATTTTTAGGAATGCCTTGAGAGAGTACATTTTGAGGTATAGACTTCTAGTATTGAGTAGTATTGCCTTCAGATTTTGCATGCTTGTATCTGCTACAGTGGTGGTTTCATCCTTTGAACCTTGCCTAAAAAAAAGGCACAAGAGCTTTAGCCAGTAACCTGAATCCCAGGGTTGACAGGTGCAGACCATCTCTGGCAAAGCATAATGGTGTGTCGATCATGTCTTCCCAGGCAGACAGATACTGGATCCCCGCTGAATGACACCAGAAGCTTAGCCAATTGTTGAAGTCATTCATTTTATCCTTATACTGTGGTATCATTCTGGACGAAGGCAGGATGCTACTCAGGGATAGGGTCATACCTGCCTGGGCTACATGATCCAAGAGCTCTTCCATGTCTCTTTTCATGTAGTCCAGGGAGTTACGTCTCAAGTCATTCACTCCAGCATGGGCAATGACAGACTGGTATCTGTACTTGTTGTGGAGTGACTTGAGTGCATGTGTTATGTGATGGATCCTGGCACCCGACAGGCAGCTGACTGTAATTTTCCCCTTGTTCAGCCTGGTGAGTGGAACATCAGTGTGCCTGACTATAGACTCACCTATGACTAAAGTGTTGGGTACATTGTCTTGCCTTAGGGGCTGTTGTTGGATGGCACACTGATGTTGTGAGCTATGTGTCACTTTGGCTGTGACTAGTGTTTGTTTGCATTTCAGCTTCGGAGGTCCTTGTTGCTTGGGCAGGTTAATGTTAAGGGCCTCCGCATATGTGGGTTTAGTGTTGCTATGTGTGGTTGTTGATGTGGGTTTTTAAGGGCTATGAGTTGCTTGAAGTGTAGTGCAGATGTTAACCTTCTCCTCTTGACTGTCTAGCACAATCCTGGCTGGTGAGAGCTTTGCTTCCAGTTTGACTATGTAAGTGCATCTCCCTCAGGTTGTAGTGTTGGGTGATAGGAGGAGAGGATTGTCTGTGTACATGAGGCAGTTGCCACATTGCCCCAGTATGCCCAGATTCAGCAGGTGGACAGGAGAAACCACCAGAAGCTGACCCTTGGACATTCCTGTTTAGGTGCTTTTTTTGTTAAGTATAAGAGCTGTTTTCCCCTTACCTTTGCAAGGTACTTTACAATTATAGGCTGTTTAGTGCCTATGATTAATTTCTCCTTATTGACAAGGAGAGTTGAGTGCTTGTATCAGTTTCAGGCTTCCTAGTGATTTCCAGCAGGTTCTAGAGCAAGTGCTAGTCACAGGGATTCAGGTTTTAGTGCTACTACTGAGAAACCAGCTAGTTCTAAGGGAAAATTTGAAAAGCAGACTTTCTGGCACCTGGAATAGTTTAACTGTAGCCTTGCAGTGCTGCACGATGCGACAAAATGTGCAAACACATGCGTTTTTTAAGCCAGAAAGTTGAAAGGGATAGAAATCAGCCCAAAAAGGCTAATAAAACTACAATTTCAGAGCTGGAAGCCACTCCTCTAGCGTCAGATAGGCAGTACAATGCTCACCACTCCCACTGGTAAACAGTAGGACTTCCCCCTACCACAGCAAGGTCTGGATAGCTCTGAACACAGAAAATAAAGTCCTGAGACAAGCAAAGCCTGGGATATGGACTGGCTAGGAAAGGTGGGAAACGAGCAAACAAGATAGAATTTTTATTATTTTATTTTTTTTTATTAAAACAGGCTAAACAATGCAATAATACAGTAAATAATCACAGAAAAGGCTAACACACTTGAGTGTGTAGTCCTAAACAGTAAATGCAATTAAATCTCTACAAAATTAGCATTTTAAAACTTTTTAAATGAAGCAAGGCAAGTGCACAACTGAAAAACGATTTAAGAGGCAGTAATACAGCAGAATAATAGCTAGTCTACATATACAGAGAAGTCTATATATACAGAAAAGCAGCTAAAACACACAAACAATTCAGATACAGTGCAACCTAGAGCACTTGAGTTGTAGCAATATTAAGGTAATTACAGTTATAATAAATGCTGTAAAATATACTCTATATTTCCAAAATGTTTGAGAAGCACAGTCAGAACACAAGGAGATTCAGGCAATTTTTTATTTTTTTTTGAAAGGGAAAAAGGAGAAACAAAAGGCCTTCTCAGATGTTCTCTCTGTATTAGGTAGAATGAGCTAATGACAGTAGACTGGGAGGAGTGTCCCAGATCAAACTTGCAGTAGGGGTGGGCAGCTGCAAAGCCACCAAGCATAACAACAAGACACAAACCGGGAGGGAGGGTGCGAACCAATACTAAAGCTATTAGCCTACACTCTTTAGACAGTAAACACTACAGAAAGCCACAAAATGAAAGTTTTTAAACAGATAAAGGAGCAGGGATCTACATTTTTATGTTTTGGACTTTCCACAGCTCCAGGATGATTTACAAAATGTCTAGCTCCAGTAGTTGTATTTTGTAGACTGCATGAAATCCTCATTTACTCTTACCTAGGCTATTACCTCATCTTGGCATATTCTGCTCCAGACACTCAAGCATCACCATAAACATTTTCAGAAAACTGTGTTTCAAACTAAACCTTTAGAAATCCTCCCTAGTTCCATTTCATTGGTTAACATTCTGTGATGCATTTTGGACACCACTCTCATGATGCCTTACTTCCTTCAAAAGGTTTATTTTTCCCAGTTACAAATTTTTGATCTGCCTCACCAGTCCATTTCTATAGTAAGGAATGCCCCCCAGAATTCTAGGTTATGTAGCTTTAGATATTTTCATGGTCCCTTTAGTCAGACTTAATTTGAGGAAGATTCAGTGGTCCTCAAATCAGTTTGGACTCGACATCAGCGCCCTCTGTCCTTTCCTGTTAACAGTTCTGGGCTTCATCAGGAAAAAACTCCAGTGGTAGGCAAATCAGATTAAACTAAATCCAGTCCTCTCTCTTTCCCTTACCATTCCAAATCAGTCTTTAACAACAGACCTTAGGCTTTTTTTAAACACTTTTATTGAATTATCACTTGCGACATAAGAAAATTTACATTTCTACAAAAGTAAACATTAACAAACATTATATTTCACATATATTGCTATATATCATATAACCTATGCAACATTACATAAATTATTCAGTTCCTGCCCCTTTTTTAAACAAGAAGCATTTTTATTAAACCATCACTTATGACATAAGCAATCATACATTTATATAAATCAAAACAAACCACACCGACACAATCCTAATTGCAAGCGTTTTACATCACAAACCATACTGACATACTCCCAGTTGCAAACATTATACATTGCTTATAATCTACCCAATCATTTTCAGTCAAACATTATATAGTTCATTTAAGTCCTGCCTTCTTTTAAACCTCATTCCTCCCCTGTATGTATTGTTCCCACAATTCCCATTTTTCCTATGTAGTTTACTCCTACCCTTTTCTAAAGATCACATTTCAAGTTGTTTTATCTCTGCTACTATATTCACTACTTCTAATATAGCTGGTTTAAATTTTGCTTTCCATTTTCTAGTAATTGCTTTTTTGGCACCCACCATAATTAGACAAATACCTTAGTTTGTCTGGGGAGTGGTTTCCAAAGAGTGTCAAAGTCCAGGTGATTTGAGATTTCCATTTCAGAAAAAAAAAAAACACATGAAGTTCAAATAAATTGTGTCTGGGATAAAAGCATAAAGCTCTGAATCAACAGTAGACCCAATATCCACTTCTGATGATTACAGACAACACCACAGTCATATGTTACATAAATAAACGGGAGGGAATCAGGTCTTAACCCTTCTGCAGACTAGCCTTGATTGTCTGTGATGTGGCATCTCAGTACAATCTCTCCCTTCAGACAACTTACATTCCATCAGAGCAGAAAGCTGCTGTGTATTCAATGAGCATATCTAAGACAAACACTCATGAATGGATGTGACATCCAAAGCACTTCCAGAAAATTGTCTAGCTGTGCAGAGCTCCCCAAATAGATCTGTTTCCTCCATTCAAAACAGACAGTTACAGAAGTTCTGTAGCAGAACACTCGCAAGCTAGACTGGAAAACAGACATTTTTATTTTCTCATTGATGGGAATATAAGTCTATCCTCCACCCCTTTCCCATGATTACCAAAGTCCTACTAAAGATTAAGAAGAACTCTCCCAAAAAGTTCCTAGTAGCTCCCATTTGGCCCAGACAATATTGTTTCTTCATTCTCATGTACCTGGCCAGGTGCAATTACCAAAAACTTCCTCACAGAGTGGACCTACTCCCTCATCTACCCCCACATTCTAAACCTACACCTAACTGCTTGGATAATAGTTTTTTTATCACATTTAGGCATCTCTTTACAGAAGACATGCAACAGGGTAGTAAAGGAAGCTAGAAAATCTGCTACTAATAAATCATACTTAGTCAAATAAAAAAGGTTTTCTACTTGGTGCTGTAGCAGACGCAAGGACCCTACCCAGACAGTGGTTCCTCTGGTATTGCAGTACTTGTGGGAATTGTACAAATCTGGCCTGTCTTACATTTCTATCACAATGCATTTTTGGACATTTCAGATTGTCTGCCACTAGATCCTCACTTTGTTCTTCTTCCCAGGTCAAACAATTTTTGATATGGGCTTTACATATTAGACCTCTTTGGAAAGAAGTGGCTCCATCCTGGGATTTTAACTCTGTTTTGGAAAAGCTAACTTTATCTACATTTAAACCTGACTCTAGTACTTCCCTAAAGTTTCTTACTTGGGAAACAGCTTTACCAATTGTTCTGGCTAGATCAGTATCTGAGTTGCAAGACTTTATGTCTGTTCATCCCTTTTTAGTCTTTCATAATGACAAAGTGATTCTTAAAACAGACCCCTTATTTATGCAAAATATGGCTTCTGAGATTACTTTAATCTATTTTTCTTTAGTCTATGTATCTTCATGTTTTACTTCCCAAGCCTAAAACAGAAGAAAAGGAATTCTGCATTCTATGTATTTCACAGACAGCTCAGATAATACTGGATAAGGCAACAGATTTCTGATTATCAGACCAACTCTTTGCGTCTTTTGACGATATGAAAAAAGGTCAACAGTTATCAGGCAGGAAGACTCTATCCAGATGGTTGTCCCACATTATTTAGTTCTACAATTGTCACCATGGAAAAAAGCCCCATCCAAAATGTAAAATATTTCTCCACCAGAGCTATAGCTATTTCTAGGGCTTTTTGGAAAGAGGTGAACTCAAATACTATTCTAGAGGCAGACACGTGGTACTCACTACACCCTTTCACTAGACACTACAAAACAATACGTTTTCCCAGAGCCAGAACAGGATTTCCTAGATCTGATCTATACAATCTTCTTAACTCTGGTGCTGCATCCTCTAACTTATCAGTCTAAGTGTTGGAAATTATCCCATGTATTTTTATGCTATGCAATATGTTTATATTATGCAACAGTGATCTAATGATGAACATAGTAGAGCTGTGTAAGTAAACTTGCCATAACACTATATGTTCATATAGCTTTCTGTTGCAGTACTAATACCTTGCCTCCCTCTATCCCGCATATACAGATATCTTCACACATATATATATATATATATATATATATATAGAGAGAGAGAGAGAGAGAGAGACATCTGTATATATATATATATATATATATATATATATATATATATATATATATATAAATAACTATCTATTTATATATACAAGGATGACTGCACTTTCTTTACTAACTTGAATACAATGAACAAGGAGACGTCAGACACAGGACATGTGGATTTGGTTCAACAATTTAAACAATTGACCGAGAGTTCCAAGAAGGTACATTCATTAGCCTGGCATTGTAAATTATTAAGAGCTTAATTACAGGCCAATATAGCACCACGGGGACTGAGAGTTTATGTAGAACAGGGTGTGGGTTTGGAAGATGAGTCAAGGGCCATTCAACTGACAGCATCCAACTTGTTTATTTAGTTGTTGACTGACTATTATGATAAACAGTTACCTGAATGTATGGCCAAGTTAAAAGCCAGTCAGGAACGTACTGTGATTTTTGAAGGGACTGAAAGATATGACGAACTGTATGCTGCTTATTTGGCTGAAATGGACAAATATGAGAAGGAGCTAGAGGGGCGGAAAATGAAGAAATATTTGAGAGACATAAATTACTTTAAAATGAGATTGTTTTTATTAAGAAAAAGCCGAAATGGGGGATATGCTTTGTGGATACTACTGTTTCTAATAGACCTAAAAGAAAGAGGGTTTGGTCTATTTCACGAAATAACATGTCTAGTATGTTGGAAGGTTCTTCCAGTGTTTCCAGTACTGATACTGAATCAGAGATGGTGGAAGCAGGGGGGAGTGCTTCGCCTGTTTCTAAGCGATACAAAAACCCTTTAGAAGGGGAGGTAGCAAACATCGAAAATCTACAGATACAGGATTTGGAACAAGTTTTTCAGGCCAGCCTACAGGAACAGTAGAAAGGAGAACAACACAATTGGATTTTTATGATGTGAATCAGTCAGTTATAAATCTAACTGATTATTCTTTTTTAGAAAGTGAATTAAGCGTGCTTAATAAAGGTCTTGGATATGTTCCATCTTTTTATGTCTCTCAATATGATATTGTAAATGATGTTAAAAGTTTAGTAGATTGTTAAACCTTAAGTATTTCTTTTCACATAAACAGAGTGATTTTCTCCATATGGAAAGGGAATCTTTTCATTTTATAGCTTCTACATTCCAGCCCCCTACCATAGTACGGTTAGAAAATTTTAACAATTGGTTATGCATGATCTACACATAAATCAGGCCTCTATTTTTCATCCTTTAGGTGATAATCTAAATGTTGAAGAAAGATAGGCTCTTAGTTCTCTGGCATCCAATAAAAAAATGGTCATAGTAGGGGCCAATAAAGGGGGGGGCTATTGTTATATGGGATAAAAATCAATATCAATATGAAGCGTTAAGGCAATTGTCAGATCCCATTTCATATTGTGCCCTGCCCTTAGACCCGACAGGGGACTTCAAACACAAGACTGACACTTTTTTAAGTGAAGCCAGGAAAGCTAATATCATTTCAGATCAACTTATGTCACAATTGATAGTGAAACATCCGGTCTCCCAATATTTTTATTTAGTCCCTAAGATCCATAAATCTTTAAGGAGCCCACCCGGACATCCTATAGTGGCAGGCAGAGGATCATTGGTTTAACCTTTGTCAGAATATTTAGAATTAAAATTAAAATTACTTTTGTCTTTAGTTAGGGCTAGGGTAAGGGACACTAAACAGTTCTTATCACTTATGGAAGATTTACAGGTGCCCAATACAGCTAATTTGGCTACTTTGGATGTACAGTCCTTGTATACCAGTATACCCTATGAGGGGGTATTACAGCAGTTCAGTACTGGATGCAAAAATTGGGCATTTTTATGGAAGCTGAGAAGGAGTTCTTGTTGTCACTATTGTGGTTGGTTCTGGAGCATAATGCATTTACATTTGAAGGTCTTTGGTATTTACAAAAGAAAGGGACAGCGATGGGGGCTACATTTGCCCCAATTTATGCTGATCTCTTTATGGGATTTTTCGAAGACCAATATATTTATAGTAATCATGAGTTCCAGACTAAGTTATTGATGTGGCACAGGTACTTAGATGATTGTTGAGTGGTGTGGGGTGGGTTGAAGACTGATTGGCATCAATTTGAAATTTATTTAAATCATAATTTATATGGCTTGCAATTTACTGGCAAATTACGATAGATTTTTTGGATGTTACAGTAACTAAGGCTATAGATGGGACTATAATCACCAGTCTGTACAGAAAGCCTTTTTCCAAAAATTCTATTTTGCATGCCAACAGTTGTCACACCCCTCCCCCCCACACCATCCACAATATTCCATTGGCCCAGTTCCAAAGGGTAAGAAGAATTTGTTTGGATGAACAGGATTTTGAAAAACAAGCTTCAGGTTTACAATCTAGGTTTATTGATAGGGGCTATGGGAAGACCAAAATACATCAGGCATATAAGCAAGCTAAAATGAATACAAGAAATAATTTACTATTGGAGGTAGATAGTACAGATAGCCTTCGTTCCAATACACTAAGATTTATCACCACTTATGGTAACAACACACATAAGATTAGGAACATTATTGTCAAATATTGGCATGTGTTATATACAGATCCCTAATTGGCTAGGTACCATATGTCAATTTGGATATCGAAAAGATAAATCTTTGGGCCAATATTTTTCTTCCTTTAAGAAAGGTCAACCTTTACCCAAGAACACAAATCAATTGGGAGTAAGCAGTACTTATTGTGGTTATTGTAAGTACTGTAAACTTATCTCCAAAACTCAGTCTTTTACTTCTGTTATTACACCAAAGGTTTATGACATCAGAAGTTTGATAAAATGCACCAGTACATGGGTCATTTTTATGGCCGTGTGTCAGTGTGGTGCATTTTATATAGGGCAGACTTCATGTACCCTCAAAGGATTGCATTACATCTTAGTGACATTAAATGCCAGAGGTCAGAAGCACCCTATATAAACACAAACTTATACATAATACGGCTCATTTTGTGTTTCTGGGTATTGATAAAGTAGATCTAGGGGTTACCAATGATACAATAAGACATAAAATACTAACCAATAATGAATGACATTTGATTATTAATTTGGGGGCTCTTCATACACCGGGTCTTAATGACCATTGGTAAATTAATTTGGTTCTAGTTAGTTGGTATTTAGATACAGTTTGTTAGGTGTCTATACAATCTCCTTTGTTAGATATATTTATATATATATATATATATATATATATATATATATATATATTTTTTGATGTTTTATATATTAATATTTAATAAATTCTAGTTATATAGGTGAGTGGGGGGACTTTGTATATATTGTATACATTTTTGTGAATATTATATTAGGATAGGTGTTAATACATATAAATATTATTTGTTTAAATAGATTTTGTGTGCATTCATAGTAATCAGCTCTAAATATGAAAGAAAATGTATTTGTACACTATACCTTTAAGGGTAGTACTATTTATATGACTGATTGCCTTCATGGGTACTATACACTGATGACGCTAATATGCGAAACCGGTCTGTGGTTTTTTGACTGTGGTTCAAATAAAAAAGTGGAATTGCTCTTCCTGGATGCTTATTAATTGCTGCCATTCACTGTTATTTCCTGTGCTGGAGTTTGTTTCTGGGATTGCTGTATATATATATATATATATATATATATATATATATATATATATATGTATATATATATATATATATATATATATATATATATATATATTTATACATACATATATATATATATATATATATATATATATATATATATATATAATATGTAAATATAGATATGTATATAGATATATAAAAAATATATATATATATATATATATATATATATATATATATATATATATATATATATATATATACATATATATAGATAGATATATGCATGTGTTTAGTATTCATAGCTACTTTCTCTTGGTCAGTGATGGGTCCCAATCACCTTTGTCTCCTTTTGCTAGCATGGCATAAAATTATACATTTTCAGGACTTGACACATCATCTGGCTCCAGCCTCCCTTTTTTCAGAGGGAGGAAAGCTCTGAATTTTGGCAACTATAAATTTGTCTTATACCAGCAGACTCTCCTGCATCAAAGGATGTATGTGGAAAAGGAAGGTGCCCAACATTATTTGTATACTGGCCAGACACCCATGATCATTGATAGGATATGTCTCACATAGCTTTTTGCTTCTGCAACAACGATCTGTTGGAATATCTACTGTTATGGTACATTTACTTGCATAACTGTATTTTTTCTATTATTTTCCAGAGTTATTGTTGTCCATAATGTATATAATTCTCTGTATATTGAAATTACTTTTCTGCAAATGATCATTAAACATTGTTGTTTATGTTTTAGTCCTGAAAAACAAAACAATAGAAACTGTTTAAAAAAGCTTCTTTGGAAAAAAAAAAAAACAATAAAAATGGTTTAAAGCTTCCTTTGAGAAGGTTGAACTTTTGAGAATGAACCAAGTTGAAAATCTAGTTTCATTAAGCTTGAAAGAAAAACAAAGATAGATAGATAGATAGATAGATAGATAGATAGATAGATAGATAGATAGATAGACATACAGGCAATTAACCGTTTCATACTTCAGACAATAAGCACCTTAATGTGGAGCAGTGAAGAATATTACCTATGTGACCGAAAGAACAGAGCAGAAATATAGATTTAATAACCTAGCTTTTGCTAGTATTGCTCCGTCTGTTTCACTATAAGTAGTCCTGTACGCCTGAAGAAAAAGATCAGATAAAATGAGTCAGATAGGCCAGAAAACTATAATCATACTTGTAAGAGGCTAGCACCCATCAGACTTAGGGATTGTAGAATTAATAAAACTCGAATGTTTGTCCTAGTTGGATTTGTATGTATATATGTATGTACATTTTTATTTATTTATTTATTTATCTATCAGGAAAGTCTGACTGGATATCATGCTGTTACACAAAATGAGGAAAATTCAATGCATGCTTGTGGCTGTTATTAGCAATTTTATATTGAATGAATAAAACATGTTGAAAAACATGCAGGTGGCATTAGGGGATATTATTACATTGTCCGAATAATGGCATTTAAGCAGAAATAATATACAGCTATTTACAGAGAGAGAGAGAGACAGAGAATTCTATGGTTTAAAAAGCAGCATTTGAACAGTGATCAAACAGCAGAAACAGTGGCATGATCTAGTCCTACATATTTAGAGAATACCACTTGAGGATGTTTATGGTAGTGATTTGTCAACAGAAGGTCAGCTTACACTTACTTTGATGCACATTTGCTCCGAAGATACTGTAGCCTACAGGTATGATTTTATTATCCTGGATATTAAGTTTTAGCCATGCCTGTGTGATCACTGCAATGTCAGGAGAGTGCATAACATTTACTTTTGTAGCTCTGCATGGCAGGCCTAGTTTTCAAAGACAGTTTAATCCAGCTGTTGTTTAGTTTCCAGTTGAACTAAAATAATATACAAGGTGAAATATAAAATTCTTCCTTAACCTTGGAATTGACATCTTGAGTTTGAAAACTCAGACTTTAATACAAAATAGTGATTACTAAAGTTGATTATATGGTGGATAGTAATGGACATTTATTCTAAATAAACTGACAATTTGTAACCAACAAGAAAACAGTTCCACAGTATAATTCATGCAGAAAGATAAAGAAATACACATGGCTAGACCGAACAATTTGTTTGGTAGGTTGAAGCAGCATTTATTTAAAATAGGAATTTAAAATAGGAGTTTAATTGGAAGACTAAAAAAGAAGAACCAAAACAGTAGCTTGATTAGGGCCAGCTCTTACCAAGTAAATAAGTACAGCAAGAGTTCAGATTAATGCTTATAAAAGTTTTAAAACTTTCCTAATCAGGACTGATGTTAACTTGAAATAGTAGCAATCAGAGGTGTAGCTAGAGTGGGCTATGGGGGCAGCTGATGTAGGGAGGTATGATAGGCAGGTAATGTTGCAGGAGTCTAGTGCAGACATTTGCAGTCAGGCCTAAAGTGCCGATGTGTAATAGTAGGAAGTTGTTTATTACAGTGTTACATCTGTATCAAGCAGCTTGCTACATTTACAGAGGAAAAAGTTTTCCCTGAACTGTAAAGAGTCCCAGACAACTTAGTTATGGTCCTGATAGCAGTATATACAAAGTACTTGATTTATTGTACATTTTCATCCACATTAGTATATTCTTTAAATGTCACAACATTTTTCATTAAAGGGTTATAGTTCATAATAATCTGACAGCAGACAAATTAAGAAAAAATGTAAGCACTTGAACATATTTGCACAAAGTACTTTATACTGCTTCACACAAGCACTTTATCAATCTGCTTCTCAGAATATTGTTACAGATTTTATTTTAAATAAGATTTTATTTTAAATAAGATATGTATCAAGCACAAGATGAACTGTACTTGAATATTTTTTGCTAATGTTAAATCAAACCAGTTGCTCATGGATCACTCTGCTACTTCACATTTATTGCATTACAAGTGTGAACACTTCATAATTTATAAGTAAATCTAAAGGCCAAGGAACACTACAATAAACTTTAGGACAAAACTTTGCAATAAATTCTGGAGAGCTTCTGAGGGCTGTACTGTTGTAATCTTTGCTTGGAGACCTTGAATGGCCTTTGTAAGCAGTCATGGCAATGGACTCCTAAGCAAATAGCTTGCGCTGGGAGTTTGTAAGAATATCCAGTTATTCACAAAAGGCACTGATGTATCTCCATTTGCTGAGCAAGCCGAGGCAGGACAGGACAAAAGAAAACATGATTAGAGCTTAAAATGCATTTTCACTTATGAATTATTGGGTCATATGCTATGCCTACCAAAGTTATGCTGTGTTCAACAAAAAACAGCATAAGTGTTTTATTCATCAAATCTAAAAAACATGTCCAATTTATATAGTTACTGTGAACATTTTAAGTTAGTGACAAGAATACAATTGGGAATTATAACAGTTTTAAATGTAGAAATAGCATGCAATATGTAACTGTCATTGCAAGGGAAATAAATAAAAAAATCATAATAACTGAAAAGAGCTGACAATTTCTAGAGCTCACACAGTTCTACAGAAGCTCTGTTGTTTTGTGTGTTGGGGCAGCCTTCGCCTTGTGCTGTTGACATCTAGAAGTTTAATACAACAGACCATCCAAGAGGACATGTGGTACCTCAGTCTGTAGGAGACAATAATTACTTGGAATGAAAGGCCTTGATAAGAAAAATCTCTGAAGAAAGAGAATGTCTTTCTTGTTAGAAGGGAAACGTGGTGGTTATTTAACTGGATACACCATTTAAAAGATGCAGCTGCAGAAAGTTTATCAGTTAAGACATGTAGATGAACCAGAAGACTTTAAGATGCGGTTGCAGTGCCTGACAGGAATGACCAGTAGGAGAGTTGTGTAGGGTTTATTCATGACATGCCATGATAGACAGAAAAGTCAGAATACTGGAATTGCGCTGACTGATTTCTGCAGAGATCCCTTCTTCTGGCTATGACCACAAAGACAGATATTCAGTCTGATTAATGTTCACTGGGACCTAGCTCCTGAAATAAATGAAGGACTAGCATGTGGGACCTGTTACTTCCAATAAATCAAAGAGAGGCATAAGGGATCTGGCTTCTGCAATAAATGAATGTAAGCATGTGGTAGAAGGCAGACCCCTCATGCCTGTCATTGATTTATTGGCAGAAACAGATCCCAATAAATCAATGTCAAGCATGTGGCATCTGGTCCCCCAGTAAATCAATGTCAGGCATGTGGAATCTTTTTCCTCTCAGGAATCAGTGACAGTGACATCATCTGGTTCCTGATGGTGCAACTATATGGATGGGAAGTAGAGGAAACCTTAGATTTATGAAACAGAAGAGTGAATAAGAACTATTTAATATAAATAGTAAGAAACAAAAAGAGCAGAAAACCTCAGGTGTAAAACGAACAAATGTACATATCCACTCGAGTGTATTTAATTAATTATTGTGGAGAACAAGGTGGATGAGCAACTGAAGAAGATCTGAAAAAAATAGAAAATGAGTGAGTAGTGCAACAAGCACACATTGTCTGCTACGCAATGCATTGTAAAATGCTGATAGCTGATGAAAGTCAGCCCTTCTTGTTTTCCTTATGTTCATTGCATCTAGTTCAAATTATTGTTTTCACTTTACAGTGTTCATGCATGGACACGTGTGTAGACCTGTACTAAATATATATATATATTGCTTTAAGCTTACAAGATAATTGATATTCTAATAATTTAAATTCTAAGGGTCAACCCGCATCCCACTTTCGTTCCTGTATATCTGTGGCTTCTTTAAAAATATTTATGTACATGAAAGTATTGCATGCAGAGCAACTGGAGGTAACAATGAATCAAATTTGGAACTTACAGATGAGATTTTGTTTGAAAGCTAGAAGCTGATTTGATCCTTTTCACATTATATCTTAAGATTACAGTTATAAGCATGATTTTCCTGCAATCTCACAAAATGGCAGACATTCCAACATTATAATCCCTAAAACCATTTTCTATTTCATATTTCTGTATATTGCCTTTCCCTTGTATGCCTATTCTGCCATAATATATAAGACATTTTGATGGCTCAGCACCTCCAGATTTTCCCTCCCTTTGCTAATGCTGATATCACCAGTGTCATCCTATCACCCATATAGATATATAGGGGTCCAAATGGAGAGATGAAAAGTCAGCAAGCAAAGGAGAGTAGTAGTGCTGAAATTGAATTCATCCTTCAGTCTTGGTGAGTACCTTTGTGAGGTGGACCCTGTTTTCAGAAAATCTCACCAAGACAACACTGTTGTACACTGTATTTATATATCATATATCATGGACAGAAGTAGGTCAAACATTAAAAGATATAGCTGGGTGCACAAAACCCAGGATAAAAAAGTGCCCAATCCTGGTAAGCACACTGGTGCCAGGACTGGTAAAAAATGACAGTGTAGAATCCTCAAAATACGGAAAGATTTCTACAATGGGGCCAGGCCAGGCCCAGGGGAAGGATGGCTCCCCTGTTGTAGAAGGAAGTAGCAGCCCAGAAAAATCACAAAAACTGATAGGCCAAAGAAAAGCCATAAAGATGGTAGAATGGACTATTGAGGATAAATAAGAAATTATGTATTGTTACTATTATGCAAAAAGCCCAGAATTTCCAGACACAAGATATACAAAATGATTAAGAGAGAAATTAGTTGAAAGAAAAATACTTCCACAAGAAAAACTGTTAGAAGCTTCAAATGAAAATTTGCTTTCATAAACATGACATATTTGTGAAAAACAGTATATAGCTCAAGAACCTTTGATCTGTTTGGAAAAAGAACCATCTGAGGAAGTACAAAAACATAAACAAAAAAAAAACTACAGATAAATGAAAATTATAAAAAAGAAATATGGACATGGAAATAAAGAGAAAGAGATATGATATGCTGCAATATTTATGCAAAGGAGAAAGCCAAATTAATCAATATAAAGAAGGCAGCCCCAAAGATATTTAAAGAGAAACGCAGGCAAAGGCATCCAGATATGGAACATTTTACAAAAAGAAAAATAATATCACAAAGATGGAATGCAGAAAAGCAGATTAGTGAAGTAGAAGTTAAAAAACTTAAAGTTGAAGCTATGGAGTGCCTGCAAAGTGAAGGATTTGGTGTAGAAGGTCTAACACAGGTTACATTACAGCATTATAAAACAAGCCCCAAAGTAAGGAGAAACAGGAAGATCGGGAAACATTTGAAGAAGAAATATGGACATGGGAAAGAAAAAGAGATGTAATATGGTGTAATATTTATGCAAAGGAAAAAGCAAAACTAATACAAAAAGAGCAGCACCAAAAATATTTGAAGAGAAATACAGGCAAATGAATCTGGACATGGAAAACTTTACTGTACAGAAAATAAGCAAAGAGGAAAAGTAAAAAAGGAGATTACTAATGGAGATGTAAAGAAACAGAAAATGAGGTTATAGAGTATTTGCAAAGTGAAGGATTCAGTGTAGAAAATCAAGTGCAGAAAGCACCACAACAGGATAGACCAATGGATATACAAATTAAGTGAAAACCAGTGGAACAGCAAGCAATTGTTCAGGTGCCATATCAAGATATTGTGGAGCCTTCCATAGGAAACCAGTATAAACGTTCACTTGAAGCTAGACAGCAAGGAAAGGAACAAGAAACTGGAAACTCTGATGCAGTCAATGTTGAGGAGTGATAGGCCAGTAAGTTCCCATATGACAGAGCAATGGTTGGCATGTGATGAAATTGAAGAGAAGGTGCCACAGGAAGATGCTATAGAACTTTTTATAGAATGCCTGCAGTAAATGGAAAACAAGGGATGTGCCCTCAGTTTGGAACAAAATGAGCTAAGAGAAGAGTTGCTTGATTTAATAGACATGGATAGATATCATAAGCTCAATGAGAGAAATAGACTGTAGAAGGTCAATAAAAACAAAAAAGTCAGAAGTCTGATAAAATAAATGAATGCAGTAATTAAGACTGTCCATAGAGATCCATGCAATATAACAGAAGTAAACAGAATATATTACTGTGCTGCTAAATTAATAACCGATAAAGTTCTACAACAAGAACACAGGGTAGTGAGGGAAAGGAAGGGGAGAAATCTAATACTATCATGTAAGTATCAAATAGAGAAAACAATAAAGCAATTAAGACAAGAAGTGTCACTGTTAGAAGACTATAGAAGAGGGAATAGATCAACAAAAATACTAAGAAAGATAGATGTGATAAAAGCAATGCACAATATTAGAACAGACTGGGATCTATCATGCACTATCACAAATAAACTAACAATTTCAACACAGGTGGAAAAACTTAGAAGATCCACAGATAAATATAAAGGAAAAGTACAACATAAGTAATATATTGATGACCCAAAAAAGTTTTATAGAGAATTGGAAACAAGGTAAAGGAATTGAAAGACCACCAAAAAAGAGGAAATAAATACATTTTGGAAATGTATCTGTGAAGATCCTGTGGAACATAACAAAGATGCTAAATGGACAGAAGAAGTAAAAGAAAGAATAAGAAGTTTAAAGGTACAGGATATGAAATGGGATGACATAATAGTCAGAGAGATTGAAACAAAGTTAAGAAAAGCCTCTAATTGGAAAACCCCAGACCCAGATGCAGTACCTAACTTTTGGTTAAAACTATTAACATCTTTGCACGAAGATTTAGCCATGAGTAAGAACTATTTATATGTGCATGCTGAACAGACACCAACCTGGCTAATAACAGGCAAAACAATGCTCCTATTTAAGAGTGAACCTGCAAGCTACCCAAAAAATTATAGACCAATAACTTGCCTTCTGACGATGTGCAAACTATACACAGGAACTGATGCTGACAGAGTTTATAGTCTTTTAGAAGAAAACTCAATTATGGCAGTAGAACAAAAGGGCAATAAAAAAGTCATATGGAACAAAGGATCATTTGTTGTTAAATAAAGTCATACTGGAGAACTGTAAAAAAGGGGAAGAATTTAAGTCTGGCATGGATTGACTATAAAAAAGTATTTGATAGTATCCCACATTCATGGATAAAAGAGTGCTTAAAAATGTATAAGATATACCATACAATGATCAACTACATTACAGTGACCATGAAACAGTGGTATACCACTTTGCAGTTAAGCCATGATAAAGGACAGATTATTATCCCAGGGATAAAAATTCAAAGGAGGATATTCCAGGATGAGTCTCTGTCACCATTGCTATTCTGGCTTGCCATCAACCCATTAAGGATAAGTAAAAAATGATGCATTGTTACTATTATGCCAAAAGCCTAGAATTTCCAGACACAGGATATACAAAATGATTGAGAGAAATTAGAAGAAAGAAAAATACTTCCCGCAAGAAAAACTGTTAGAAGCTTCAAATGGTTTAGAAAAAGAAGCATCTGAGGAAGTGCAAAAATATAAACAACAAAACCTAGAGATATTTGAAAAGTATAAAAAGGAAATATGGACATGGAATGAGAGCTTTGATATGGTGCAATATTTAAGCAAAGGAGAAAGCCAAACTAATCAATATAAAGAAGGCAGCCCCAAAGATATTTGATAAGAAATACAGGCAAAGGCATCCAGATATGGAAAATTTCACAATAAAAAAATAATATCACAAAGAGGGAATGTAGAAAAGAAGATTAGTAAAGTAGAAGTTAAAAAATAGAAGTTTAAGTTATGGAGTGCCTGCGAAGTGAAGGATTTGGTGTAGAAGGTCTAACACAGTTTACATCACAGCATGATGGAGTGCGTACCCAAAGTAAGGAGAAACAGGAAGAACAGGAGACATCTGAAGAAGAAATATGGACATGGGAAACAAAGAGATTTAATATGGTGTAACATTTATGCAAAGGAAAAAACAAAACTAATACAAAAAGAGCAGCACCAAAAATATTTGAAGAGAAATACAGGCAAAGGAATCTGGACATGGAAAATTCTACACTACAAAAAATAAGCAAAGTGGAAAAGTAGAAAAGGAGATTAGTAATAGAGAAGTTAAAGAAATAGAAACTGAGGTTACAGAATACCTGCAAAGTGAAGGATTCAGTGTAGAAAATCAACTGCAGAAGGCTAGACATCACGTAAAGGAACAGGAAACTGTGGAAACTCTGATGCAATCAATGTTGAGGAGTGATAGGCCAGTGAGTTCCCATTTGACAGAGTAATGGATGGCGCAGGATGAAATTGAAGAGAAGGTGCCACAGGAATAAATAAACTCATACTGGAGAACTGTAAAACTGGGAAGAATTTAAGTATGGCATGAATTGACTATAAAAAAGCATTTGATAGTATCCCACATTCATGGATAAAAGAATGCTTATCCCCACATTCATGGATAAAAGAGTGCTTAAAAATGTATTAGATACACCATACAATGATCAACTGCATCACAGTGACCATGAAACAGTGGTACACCATTTTGCAATTAAGCCATGATAAAGGACAGACTATTATCCCAGGGATAAAAATTCAAAGGAGGATATTCCAGAGTGACTCTCTGTCACTGTTGCTATTCTGCCTTGCTATTAACCCATTAAGCTGTTTACTTAACAGCTTAGGCCATGGCTACAATTTGGCTCCTAGAAAACAATAAAGTGTAAAGACTTCTCATCTTCTCTTTGGTGATTTAAAACTGTATAGCTTATCAGATGAGGAACTGAAAGCACAGCTGCAAGTTGTCAAAACTTTTTCAGATGGTATAAGAATGTCATTTGGTCTTGATAAGTGTGCAAAAGCAACCTTTAAAGCAGGAAAACTGCAGCTCCAGGAAAACATCAGTTTGGGACAAGAATGTGATATAAAAAAAACTTGAGCAAGAGTGAGTGTATAATATTTGAGAATTTATGAAGGATCAACAATAAAACATAAACAAACACAAACAAAATTTAGTAAGGAATACTTTAGAAGACTTAAATTAATTCTGAAAACAGTGTTGACATCTAGGAACAAAATCTAAGCTATAAACCAATTTGCTCTTCCTTCCTAACTTACAGTTTTGGAGTGATTGACTGGTCCCAAAATGTGTTGGATAGATTAGACAGGAAAACAAGATGCTTCATGCTCACCAAATGATTTATAGAAATCAGTGCATACCGAGATTATATATTCCCCATTCCAAAGGAGGGATGGGCCTCCTTGAAATTGATTACATGTATAGATCTGCAATTGTGGGTCTCCACACATATCTGCTGACCTCACAAGACCCAAATATAGTGAAACTTTTGAAACACGAGGCGAATAAATCTAAGATGACATCTCTGCTTAATTTAGCAAAAGCATATTGGCATCAAGCAGGAATGGAAATCAAACCAGAAGTATATAAGAATTAGGCAGCAACTGAATATGCCAAAAAAAAAAAACAAAAGAAAGAATATAAGGTGAAGGACCAGATGAGAAGGCAAGAAATGTATAAAAAGCATAAACATAGTTGCAAGTATAGAAAACTTCTGGAAGAATCTCATGTTGATCAGGAACAAATGCAGGAACTGTTAAGGGGAGACAAATTTAAACCAAGAGATGAAAGGTTAATATCGGCAGGGCAAGATAGTGGGCTGTGTACATGCTGCTTTACAAAGTCTATTGAACATGTGGGAGAAAAAGACAAATGTAGGTTCTGTAAAACTGAATTGGAAATTTTGTACCAGCTAGGAAGGAAAAGACTGTTAACACTATTGTACAGTTGATACTGTTTACAAGGAAATTATATCTAGCCCTGCATTTTAAACAAAACCACAGTGTTGAATTTTTGACAAATGCGGCCATTCTAAAAAGACCTTGTACATTTAACCTCCCCTATAGTATACTGTACATCCTATGGTGCAAATTTATGACACACTTTGTGAGACTGACATCAGGGCACTATTAAGGAGGGACAATCAAAATATGGCAAATTTGTCACAAAATGAAACTGAGTTGTTAAACAAAATGTTATCAAATAAAGAAATCAGGGTGATGAAGCCGGACAATGGTGGGGGCCTTGCAGTCATGGATTCTAATAACTACATCAACAGGATGTACTCAGTATTATACAGTGAAACATGAAGAAATCTCTAGGAATGTAGCTTACTGGAATATTTACCTGACCCTAGAAGAGTTATTACTGAATGGGCAGATCACTATAGAGGAACATGAGTTTTTACAGATGTCATATCCTCGGATTCCAACTATATTTGGAATCCCAAAAATCCGCAACGGTATATCAACCCCCCATGCCTGATTGTAGATGCTAAGGCTTCAAAACCTTTTGCATTTCCAAATACATTGACTATAAAATTAAATGTACTTTAGACAACAGTCCTTATCTATTTAGAGACTCTCGGGACTTCTTGTCCAAGATATCTAATGACTAATATGACCACAATTTATTAATGGTCACTGTTGACATTTGTGACCTTTTTTCAGTCATTCTTCATGGACAAGGCCTTGAATGGTTTTATGACTATTTGTGTCTTAACATGCAGTTAGACCACACTACAATTCTTACAATAAGAACATGTAAGGAGGTTGTCTTGGAAAACAATTTTTTGAGTTTTGAAAGTCAGATATTTAGACAGGTCCAAGGTGTGGCCATGGGGGCATGTTGTGCCCCAGCTTATGCCAACATTGTTTTGGCCCAATGGGAAGACCTATTTTTTTGAATCCCCATTTAAAAACTCCTGGGCCTTATATGGCAGATACCTTGATGATATAGTCTTGTTTTGGAAGGATGGTGAGGAGAAACTTAGTGAATTTTTTGATTACTTGAAAAAAACACTTCTTTCCTAAAATTCGCCATGACTATTGATAAGGACAAGGTAAATTATCTTGATGTAGCAATTAGCAAAGATTATGTAAATAGATCATTTTCTTCTGCCTTATACAGGAAACCCATATACTCAAATTCACTATTAGATTTCAACAGTTGGTACCCTATTCACAAAAAGAGGGTACTGGTGAAGGGACAATATGTCCGACTTGCCAGAATGGTTTCAGATCAAGACTGTTTTGATAGTGAATGTTTAGGGTTACTACAGTTTTATGACATCAGGACTAGTATTTTGAGACACTGGAGCATATTTAGTTTGGACCAGGATGTACACATTGTTGGGAGAAAAAACAAAAGTGGTACACAAAAAGGAAGTTTGCCTGAAAGGATTGTTAGAGAGAACTACAACAAAGTCAGAAAAAGGTGGGACCTTAAAATGTGGTAGATGCTCACAATATAAGTTTATTTTAGAACAAGAACAGGTGACCATTAAAAATCTAGGTATCATTAAACCAATGAAGAAATATTATTGTTATACAAAAGGTGTGATTTATATTGCCCTTTGCCAATTATGTGAGGGTTTTTATGTAGGGAAAACTAAAAGGGCAATTAAGCAAAGGATTTACCAGCACATACATGACATTAATAACAAGAACGACAAGAACACCCTTTTTAAATACATTAGTATATACTCTCAGCACACCTTTAATTTCTGTTATTGATCATGTAAACTTGGGGCATGGGGGGTCCTTCTGATGACTTTTTAGAATATAAAGAACTTAAATGGCAAATGAAAACTAATGCAACTGAGTTCCCTAATCTCACTTACCAGATTTCCTTAAGTACATTATTAAGATTGAGGTCTGCCCACTTTTTATAGGCACTGCATTTGTAGACTTAAATTAAGGAATTTTCATTACATATTTTATCTGTATTTATTTTATTATTGCAGGAAAAACATTTGGTACTATGTTTTTAACAGTCAAAATGTGGACTGGTTTATCTGTTGTACACCATTGGTTCACCAATTGGATTTTAGGAGCCTGTATTTAAAGTTTGAATTTTGTGTAATTGAATTATTCTGATGAAAGTCCAGAGCACCAGGATGAAAGCGCTGAATAAAACGTGTATTATAGCCGTTGGTGGTGGTGTTTTTCCATGTTACCTACCACCCACTGCGTGGTTTTTATTTAGTTTCTTAGTTTTTATTGTTTGATCAGCTAGAATGTGGACTAACCATTTTCACATCTACGTCCAAGGAAAATGCACCACACTTTAGACAATCTCCAACAGCATCTGCTGATTCATTACAAACTCCTCCATGATCATCACTGTATCACCCTATTAAAAGACAAATGGCTACCCATAAAAACAAAGATCTAACTTACTGTTAGGATCCCATCTCTATTAACTACACAAGCCCCAGTCACTTACTCTCCTTGCAGCTAAAATTCATGAAAAAACTCCTCATGCAACTTGTGACACAACTCACAAGCCACACTAACTCTTATTCCCCTAGAATCAAACACCAACACATTGCATATACATTCTCCTCTCAGGCACCTACTCTTTGGAAAGCTCTCCCCACTTACCTAAAGAAAGTCAACACTTACTCCAAATTCAGAATGAAACTCAAAAAATGCACCTCTTTATCCAAGCCAAATGCTCCTGCTTCAACACATGACATCACCTACCACACTATTCCTATCTCCTTTCCACTTCTCCTCTCCTCTCACAAAATTACTGAAGACAGAACCTCTTTAGAAACTAATGTAAATATTATACATTTCATGCTGTTTGTTTACTATAATATTCAAATACATTATTTGTGGCTAATCTTATCTGCTTTGTTATTGATAATATTCTACCTTTTTGTTTGAGAAATGTTTTATATTTCATCCCGGATGAGCCTGAAATTGGTCAGTACTGATCAGTGCACTACCCCAGTAAACAAATATAAATAAAATAAAACTAAAATGAAATACCCTCATTTATTTAACCTGTTCTGTAAACTCACTAACCTGTTGCAGAACTACTGCTCTATTTCCAGATATTTTGTTTCATACAATAATTCTGCCCCCCCCCCCCATAACAAGATTACCTTTAGTTGTCCTGTTTATTTATTTATTTTTTTGGAGTTCCATATATCCGTCCCCAGCACACACACACATGCACACAAACCACAGATGCATCCAACTCAGCTTATGTCCACGTTCTGCATGGAAATGCACTGGCTGACTCACAGCTAACATCAGCTCCTGCTACAGCCCATAGCTCCACCTACCCACCCACTGCTATCCTGGAACATTTCACAAAGCTTTCTCTTCTTGGGAAGGTCCCACTTCTCCAGGCTAAAGCACCTTTACACTCATGTGGGTTACTCCTGCCTTACCATTTCAGAGTGGAGCATCTATGAAAAGTCTTCAAACTGTGGCCAGCAATGCAGCTGGGAAAGATATGCAGGTAAATAGTTTACCTCCTTTGATGTGTTGGATTTCTATAAGCCAATGTGTATTATAAGGCATAGACTATAAGTGGTAACGTCCACTCTTAAGATGGCAATGTCTCTCCAAGCCTGTTTATACATCTGTCCAAGCTTCTCACTGTGCCACTTATCTCTTAGTCACCACCAGGCAACAGGTTATAGACAGCCCTTCCAGCATATTAGATCAATTTCCCCTTGATGACTGCCAGTCAGGCAAACCTCATAATTCCTCTACTTTCTGATACCATCTCCTGCATCTGCACTAGCTTGTAAATGGATGGGTTCAGATCATTTGGGTCATAATTATGTCTTTATTGCACAACATCGATAGAGCTCACTTCCTCTTATTATAATGGGCAACGCTGAGTGCAATCATTGTGCCTTCATTCCAGATGTATCACCATTTCTGTTATTAATTCTATCTGTAGATTAAAATACTTCAACAAATGATCATCTACCATCCTTCCATTACACCTGAGTACAAAGTGAGGAAGAAACTTCTAATTCTTCTTGAACTAATACACTAAATAAGCACCTCACACTCTTTGATTTTTATAAAATTTAGCATGCATAAAGACGTGTGCTCACCTTTAACCAAAATCTTATATTTTTGTAGTGAAAAATTCAATTTTCTGTCCACTTTCACACCAAAATCTTTGCTGGCCACCACTCTACATCTCATTTCTTGCCATATTACTTAGTCTTCTGAGAAAAAATAGGCACTCCTACTGTGTACAAAGAGAGCATCTGGGAAACAGAAAAAAAAATGTAAGCTTGTTTCCTGCCTTTCCTGTTAAGTGGTATAGACTATTTGTAGGCTTCTGAGCCCCCAAGCCCTTCTGTGTTGGAGGGAAGCCTTCTAGCTTAGTTTTTTTTTTCTTATAACTAGCCAGTTTTCTAGTTTCAGCACTCAAATCTGTTTCTTTGATCTCAGCACTTGTTCAGAAAAAAAAAATTCATCTGCTTTTACTGTACTTGTGTTTCTACCTACTTTTTAAACTTTTGCACCATCTTAAAAGTACTCAGTTGTATTTATTACTGCTTGGTGTAACTCATTCTAAGCCTTTTGGTTTAAACACTTGGGCTTTGGACCAGTTGTTTTGCACTGAGAGGGTTTGTGGTCTGCACTGTAGTGGCAGAACAGGTAGCTTACATCCTTCTAGGTTGGGAACTGCTGATTGAGGGCTCAGTGTCTGTTATTCTAAAAGTGTATTAATTCTGGTTTAAGCACTTGGGCTTTCGGGCCAGATATTTTATATTAAGAGGGTTCGTGGTCTGCACTCTTGTGTAAGGAGAGGCTGGACTCTGCCCTTCTGAGCTGGGAATTTCTGGTTGAAGGCTTATAGTGCATGCATATCTGAACTGCTTCTTACTGAAGTTGGTGCACCTTGTTTGCTGTGGCATAGACTGGATTTGGGCCTGCTGGATCTAGCTTTGTTTGTGTAACTTGAGCACTAATCCAGGCATTCTCTAAAGTATTCAATTGTATTTACTACTGTTTGGTAGCAACTTGATTAAAGTGTAGCTATCATTCTAAGTCTTTTGGATTAAGCACTTGGGCTTCAGACCAGTTGTTTTACATTAGGAAGGTTTGTGGCATGCACTGTGGTGGCAGGACAAGTAGCTTTCATCCTTCTAAGTTGGGAACTGCTGATTGAGAGCCCAGTGTCTGTTATTCTTAAAGTGTATTAGTTCTGGTTTAAGCACTTGGGCTTCAGGCCAGTTATTTTACATTAAGAAGGTTTGTGGTCTGCACTCTTGTGGGAGAAGAGGCTGGACTCTGCCCTTCTGAGCTGGGAATTTCTGGTTAAAGGTTTATAGTGCCTGAATATTTGAACTGTATCTTACTGAAATTGGTACACCTTGTTTGCTGTAGCATAGACTAGATCCAGGCCTGCTGAATCTAGTTTTGTTTATATGCTTGTTCTTTGTTTGCTTGTTATTTCCCTGGAATGCTAATTCCACCTAATCTGTGACTTCTCAGCATTTCTGTGGATCACTAGTGATATCTGCATTGCTTACTATACTTATTTCCTTGTTTCACTTGAAAGAAAGTTACTGTTTATCATTTTTGCATTTAAGTTACCTGTAACACATTGCACTTAAGTTACCTGGCACTTGCTCACTAAAGCAATTATATAAGTCAGCACTAAAAATTAAAAGCACTACACCCTCACTCCCCACTGGCCCTGGTTTTCAATTATTAAGGAATTCACAATATTATTCTAGCATGTCCAAAGGTCAGTTGTCAATCTCCTCTCTGGTCCAGCTGGTGAATCTGGGAATCTTGAGGCAATGTTACAACTGCCTCATGTACACAGACAACCCTCTCCTCCTCCCAACAAATTCCAACACATGTGAGAGATGCAACCATATAGCCAAACTGGAGGCTAAGCTCTCTCAACTCAGTACTGGCATAACCAGTCAGGAGGAGAAGGAAACCACACTCACTACAATTCCAGTCTCACATAGACCTACCACGACAGCAAACCAAACACATAATCACACAAAAACATACTCGGAGGCTCTAAATAAAGATCTGCCGAAGCAGCAGAGACCTCCAAAGCAGACACCCAAGCAGCCGCTACCCCAAAACAAAACACGTGCAACACATATCTCACAAACCCGTGTGCCAAACAGTCACAGCCCTTAAGACTAAACAACACACCTGATACACTTGTAATAGGTGACTCTATTGTCAGGCACACTGACGTCCCGCTCACCAGGCTGAACAAGGAGAGGGTCACGGTGAGCAGCCTGTCGGGCGCTAGGATCCGCCACATAACACAAGCACTCAGGTCACTCCAAGGCAAGTACAAATATGACTCAGTCATTGTCCATGCTGGTGTGAATGACCTGAGGCGTACCTCCCTGGACTACATGAAAGAGACATAAAGGAGCTCTCTGAGCATGTAGCCCAGGCGGTATGACCCTGACCTTGAGTAGCATCTTACCCTCACCAAGAATGATGCCACAATATGAAGACAAGATGATCAATTTCAACAATTGGCTTAAGTACTGGTGTCATTCAAAGGGGATCAATGCCTGTCAGCTTGGGATGATATGCTCGACAAGCCACGATGCTTAAGCTAGGGGCGGGTTGCACCTGTCACCCTGGGCTTTCGGATATTGGCAAAGGCTCTTGCTACCCCATAGTGCCTTTTTAGGCAAGGCTCAAAAGACAAACCCACCTCCATAGGTATCACAAGGGATAAGAAACTAAGAGTAATGCTACTCAATGCCAGAAGTCTAAACCTCAAGATGCACACACTCTAAACTCTCCTTAGCATGGAGAACATCGATATATGTGCAGTAACAGAAACCTGGTTCAGGGCTCCCGAGAGCACCCCAGCACTACCAGGTTATACCTCATACCATGCTTTTCGGCCCCAAAACTTGGACCGAACCACAAAAGGAGGGGGAGTATCGATATTCATCAAAGATACCCACACCTCCAGGTTGGTGGCAAAGCACAAAGCATCAGAGACTATCCATGCGCAACTAACAGTGGGCAAAACTGCCTTCCAGTTTATAGCCTGCTACAGACCACCCTCCCAAACCCAGGAACCCCACTGGGCCTTTCTGAGAACACTGGAAAATATGAAGGTCTCTTCAAACACCATTATATTGGGCGACTTCAACTACCCAAACATAGACTGGGAGCATTACTCTAGCTCCAACACCCTAGCCCAAAGGTTCCTAGAATTTATAAACTCAAATGCTATGGAACAACTTGTTACCACTCCCACAAGAGGGAAAACATACTGGACCTGATCATCACCAACATGGGACTCTATGCTCCAGACCAGAAGTGTATCCCTCACTGGTAAGATCAGACCATAAACTAATCTCACTGGATACTCACATCCGACCCCACCCCTGCCCAGAAAACCACAGTGAAAAACTTCTCTAAAGCAAATTTCACACTCCTCAAAACTGAGGTGGAATCCTTCAAAGCCCGGGCCTGTGGAAAATACGGCCCAGACCAGAATCCTTTATAAATGCATTCTATGAACACCTTCAGGAATGCATGGATCATCTTGATCCCAAATAAAACCAAGACCCAATCCTCCAAAGGCAGGCGTCCTGTCTGGTGGACCCCAGCCATAAACAAACTATACAATAGAAGGAGGAAGCTACTAAATGATAGAGCAAAATCCCAAAAGGGAAGGCATCACTGATCAGTATTAGCAAAACTACAGGCACACATAAAATTGTGTAAGGCCAGCTTGAGAAAAATTGCACAGGACACTAAGGGTAATCACAAGGTTTTCTTTAGTTATGTTAGGAACCTGGGTGGTAATTCCCAGATATGCTCAGAATTAGTCCAAAATGACAAAAAATACACCAAACCCACAGACATTGCCAACATCCTAGCTGACAGGTTCAGCGCAAACTCCCCCTCCCCACCAAAAGGGCAAATATCTATCCCAGCAGAGTGCTGCCCCCCTGACATCTCAGATGCTCAAGTAAGAGCCGCCCTCTCCAAAGCAAAAAACACAGCATCAATTGGACCAGATGGTGTCCAGGGCTGTGTCCTACATGAACTCCAAGAAGAGCTAAACCCAAACATAAAACTACTGTTCAATCTCAGCCTTACTACAGGATATGTGCCCAAAGAGTGGCATACAGCAACAGTGGTACCTCTCCATAAAGGTGGTGCCTCAACGGATCCTGGAAACTATTGCCCCATAAGCCTGACTAGCTTGGTCTGCAAAGCTATGGAAAGGATCATCATGGACCTCATAAATAAAGATATTGGGGACCTACAAACACTGGATCCTACCCAGTTCAGCTTTGTTAAGGGCAGATCCTGTCTCTTAAACCTGGTTGATTTCTTTGAAACAGTCACCTAGGCCATTGTGAGGGAAGGTGGTCCACACAGCCTACCTGGACCTCACAAAAGCCTTCGATACAATACCCCACTCGGACATTATAGATAAGCTCACCAGCTTAAATATAAACCCCTATGTCACTAGATGGATTGCAAACTGGCTCAAGGACAGAACCCACATGGTTAGAATTGCTGGAGCCATGTCAGACTCAAACCAGTTACAAGTGTTGTCCCACAAGGCTCAGTCCTGGGACCTCTCTTGTTCTGTATATATTTCTCGGAGGTACAGGCCAACACGGAAGGACTGTGGCTGACCAAGTTCGCAGATGACTGCAAACTGGGTGCCATAATCGACTCTCCAGTCGACACAAGCATCCTCCAAAAGGGCCTCATAGAAACAGACAACTGGTGCCAGAGCCATGGCCTCAAGCTAAATGCCAAAAAGTGTATAGTCATCCCCTTTGGCAAAACAAAGTGCCCACAAATTACCACATAGGTGGTAATCCATTAAGTACAGAAGAAGTAATTAGGGACCTGGGGACCCAAGTTGATAGCAATCTCTCATTTGACAACCACGTGGCCAAAGTGGTTAGAAAAACATTTTATATAGCCCACCTAATCATGAAGGGATTCACATCTAGATCAGGGGACGTCATCGTGCCTCTTTACTCATCCCTCATCAGGCCCATAATTGAGTACAATGCCCCTTTTTGGATGTACCTTACCAGACACCTGCAGCAACTGGAAAGACCCCAAAAGTGCCTCACCAAGAGGATCAAAGGGCTCAAACAGATGCCATATGCTGCCCGGTTAAAGAAACTCCAGCTCTATTCAGTGACATACCGCCTGTTCAGAGGTGATCTGTGCCTGACATATAAAGCCGTGTCCAACCCGGAATTAATGGACATGCTGCACCTCAGAAAATCCAAATCCCATCGAGCTACTTGCTCGAGAGACTTGAACCTCAGCACTGAAATAAATAGGACATGCTGGAGGGACAGTTTTATAACCCAGAGGCTCCCTTCACTCTGGAATAAAATCCCAGTCCAGGTTAGGCAGAGTCCCTCATTGACTCTCTTCAAGAGGAATCTTGATGAGTGGATGGGAGATCGTAGGTTTACCCCGGGTATCACTTCTGTGTCACTGTTAGACAGAGGCACAGTATACTAACCTCGAAAAAGGGCATAGCAAAATAAATTTAAAATGGGTGGCGAAAGCCAAACACATTCTGGCTAGGCTTATAAATGCCCTAGGGCAGATAGCCTAGTATGAACCTATGAACCTATGAACCTATGAACAATAGCCTTCCCATTTCTACACAGTTTTCATCCATTTTTGTTTTTAAAATAATGCACTCTCTGCAACTTGCCCCTGTGGCTCAAAGGGATGGAACCCTCACTCTTAGTCAGGTGACCAGGGTTCTACTAGCAGTTCCTGTACTGGAGAGGCAGGCAAGGAATAGGAGGTGTAAAAGGGGTGTGGTATACTTCCCAGCCCTGGGGAAGAGTGGTTAACATGTATTCAGAGGCATGCACCATATTGCAATCTTCTGCTGAAGATAGGAGAGACCAATGCACACGTTACAGGGGAATCGTCAATGCTGTTCAAAGGAACAGCTCCTTTTAGAAGCAAGAGGATGCCCTTTATTGGCAGACTGTTGCACACCCCTCCATGACACCTTGCTGAGAGTGTAGGAATAGGGATGGGGAGACTGCCAAAACATTCCTGACTCACCCATGATGGATGCTTAGATGATGGCCCATCTTGGTCAGTTCCTGCCCAATGATGGGAATGAGTGGGCCAGTTGAGAGTAAGAGCATTTGACATTTGTCAGGTAGTGGGGAAAAGGAGTCACAGAAGAAAAAAATATATGCAGTCTGCAATGTATTCCTGAAACACATTCATTTTCAGTCTCAGTAGTAACCGTTTTAATTAACATCCTATTGCTCAGGATGGAATGACTTAAAATCAGCTGCTATCTGCCTGTTTACTAAATTAACCATCCATCCATCCATCCATCCATCCATCCATCCATCCATCCATCCATCCATCCACAACCCCTTTTTCCCATTTTTGCACATGGGGTCGGGGTGTCAGTCTTCTAGAGCCAAGGTTTGTTGTCTTCAAATGGAGCTCCCACCTAACTGTCAAATAAAATGGCTTAAACATTTTTGTTGTGTATCTTGAAAAATGTTGATTTTTCACTCTGACCTTCTGTGTGCTTCCCATCTTACTTCCATTAATTTCTTTAACTAATTACTACTTTTTCAGCATCTTAATTTTCAAGCACTAATACCACACTGACTTACTCATTGTACAATCATCAGATTTTCATAAATTTGTATGTAAAATGTCAATGACTTATCCCATACCCAAACTTCATTAAAAAATCTGATGCACAAACATTGGTTACTGTTCTGCAGGTTAGTAAATCTTTCTCCTTGCTCTTAATGGGTGGCAGGTTGGCATAATGGTTGAGGTATTTACCTTCCCGACACAAGATGCAGTGTTTGATTCTCACATGGGGTAACTGGCTGGGCTTAAAATGGCCCACAAGGGCAATTAGCTTAGTACTAATCTATGAACGCATTCTCTTATTCATCTTGCTATATATTTCTCCAATATTTTCTTAATATCAGGATCAGACTTATCCGCTTAAAATTCTATGACTTGTCATTCATAGGTTCAGATCACATGCAAGTTATTGAAAAGAGGGAAAAAAGTACAGCTGTTCAAAAATCACAGTGAGGTCTCTGTACAGTGGAAATTAGTGAATTTGCCCTTTCCATACTGTAGTGTAACCTTAGCACTGAATATATAATTAGCAGGGAGTGTGGGGGTGCAGAACCCCCACCAGTAAAAGGTTTAACACACTTTTGACATATGCAGATATACCTATCAAGTAGTAGTCCCTCAGGGATTCCATATAACTTCAGCATTCCCTGTGTCCTTGGTGCAATTGATTGCTCCCATGTACCAATCAAAACCCCATTTAGAGAGGGTGCAGAACTGTACTTCAACACAAAGGAATGGTCAGCTACTGAACATACTACCTGACAACTGAATGATAGTCATGCATTCTACTGAAGTACAGATCTGTATCCTCTATAGATGGGGTTTTGATTGTACATGGGTGCAATCAATTGCACCAAGGGCACAGGTAAATTAACTATGACACATAAATGTTACATGGCAGCATGCTGTCCTCATGGTGTTGCTGTAAGTAGATGAACTAATCTGCTTTGTAGCACATGACTGCCAGGAGCTGTTCTAGTATGCAGCTAGCAGCTTTCTAGGATACCCCTGTGGTGCCAGGTCATGTTTCAATGGAATTCTCACAGGTCAGTATACCTAGGCCTTGACATAGATTTGTTCCTGCTGGGTTTCCATGCAGGCTGTGTGCATACTTCTAGGGTGCAGGCATCCCATACACCATCTGTACCAGCTCTCTAACTAATCTATATTTTCAATTATTTCTTAATCTGAAAGTTGGCTTAAATGTCTCAACCCCATACTGTTTTTTTTGTGGATATTAGGTCAGACTCGCAGCTCATCCTCCAACATCCATTGTTGAAACCCAGCTAGCTGTAGTGCATTTTCAGTATAATACATTATTGCAATTTTTTCAGCAAAATTCACAGTTTTATATATATATATATATATATATATATATATATATATATATATATATATATATATATATATATATATACACATTGCATAATTGTAAGATATTTGTATTATTAGCTCAAGCAAATGTAGCTTCAGCCGAATGCTTCTCATAATGCTTTGGTGCGTTCTGCCAATACTACTTTGCTGCTTTTTATTCTCATCATGTGCACACATAGTGTTTTGTAATCAGGCACAATTGCATGGAATCTGCATTTAGCCTACTCCATCCTCATTAACATATGTATCTTTCAGTTATTCTTGCAATTGCATCTGCTCTAGTTCTCCAACATCTTACTTTGGTGTACTGTGCTGAGCACAACTTTCTTTTGGAATCTCGGATATTGTTTAATTTGTGTCTTCCAAACTTTGAGCCTCACTGCAAAGTGAATTCCTGAATATAAACTCTGCACAGCCATGCAGCAGTCATCAGTGAGTCTCAGAGAAGATCAATAAACAAGAAAACAATGGAAATATCCAAACTATAGTAAAAAAAAACTGAATTCTTCTCTGAGCAGTCTTTTATGGGAAATCTCAAAAAAAAAAACACAAACTATTTGCCTTACCTTAACTTATGTGATCTCAGCACCTGCTGGAGTTCAGAAACACTTAATCCATTTGCGCCAAGAAAAGGAAACTGTTTTTTTTTTTCTGTTCTTAATCTACAGCATTTAAATCTCCAAGAAAAAAATCTAAAAAATAAGTCTGCAGTTAAACAAAATGAAAAACAAGAGAGAATACAGGCATACGGAGCATAAACAAAAAATATCTCAAATAGCCCACTCTGGAAGTGCTTGACAAGCCCATTTGACTTAGTTTCAAATGTACTATGCTACTTCTTAACCCCTCATGCTTAGTTGGTTAGAATGTTTAGTGATTACTAATAGTTCCGACTGTCTAGGATCAGAGCACAAGGGGAGTTTTAGACTGATGAATCTTTCAGATATAGCATTTCACAAGCAGGTTTGCAGCATAATGACCTCTGTGGAGGAGAAACTCATTGCTGTTTTGTTTTCTATCTCGTTTTTAGGAGCTCTGGATCTGCAATAATAGTCTTGAGAGTCCATCAGTGGGGTATACACAATAGCTATTATATATATTTGACAAATAAGTAATATTTTTCATAATGTAATGTATATCTCTCCTAGTGGGCATTGTGATATCTGTAGTCTTTTATTTTGAGTTTAAAAAAAATAATCTAGGTGTCTTGCTGCTGAAAAAAATGGTAGGGGTTTGTTACTCATGGAATTGATCTTTTCATTTTGTTTTTACTTTCTCAATGACATTTCTAGATATTCAGACGACTGTGATTTCTTGGCTTGCTTCACTTACTGTTGGCGTCCTTGGGTATATAGACCTCTGACTCTTAGTGGGTCAGAACTTTTTGCTTATGCGAGGAACCAGTACTAGAGAGATGTAACATTTCTGCAGCATCAGGCAAATGGCACTATAGTAATGAAAGGGTATTTTTTGTTTAAAAACATGCTTCACACTAATATTTCACTATTTTTTATATTTCAAAGATTACCAATTTTTTTTCAGTTTTGTCAATAATCTTGTATGTGTGTCTTTTTACAGTATATTTTTTTATGTTACATCTCTCTCTCTCTCTCTATATATATATATATATATATATATATATATATATATATATATATATATACAAATATATGCGTGGGCTACCTGTCATCTAAATGATCTTTATTTGACATCCATTTAGTCACCCACATTTGGTTGACAAAATGACTGGTAGACTGCTGTGCAAGACTGCATGATTCTTGAGGATGTGGAATATGCCCTTTCTCTGATTGTGCAATCTTGGACTTAGTATACATAATTAGCTTGAAGATGGTTTTTGTTCTTATTTTTATTTTAAATATTGCAACATGTCTGATTTTATTGATGCTTTGCAGTTAATGTTTGGAAGTTTCAAATAAGGATGACTCAGTGAAACTGAGTATACCCATATAAATACACACACATATGGGCACACACACACACACACACACATATATATATATATATATATATATATATATATATATATATATATATATATATGTATTACATATTACATAATTATTTATTATATATTATGGACATTTTTGATTCATCACTGCAGACATTCCGTCATGTGTTGAAATGCTGGTAATTTTTGTTGGTGGTTTAGTAAGTTGAGTTATGTAATAGTCAAATTTCAGCAGATCAACCATTACATAATTCAGGGCTTTTTTTCCATTGTTTGAGGTTATGCAACCCTGGAGTTAGTGTAATTAATTTCAGGGAATGTGGAGGTGAAGCCCCACATCAAAAATTTGTTTTTGATTTTAGTTTTGGTAATCACAAATGTAACCTCTTGGCCTCAATTGCTTGGCCATCCCTGTGTGTTTTCCCCTTTCCTCACTGTAGTGCAATCTCGGAGTTGGTATATTTAGTTAGGGGGGGTGTGGAGGGGGCACATGAAAGTGTGTGTGTATTTATGCTAGCGATTTATTTCCCAGGAAAATAAATCGCTGTTTTGAGCATTCGCGCTTTAGTGTGTTTGCTCTTTATGTGTCGACCAAAAGGTGTTCGATGATGGTCTTTTTATATAGACCCCAATTAATAGTTAAATAGGACTGAGAAGCCTTAACTTCTTTCTTATCGGTTTGCATTGGCCATTTTGTACTGCTTCAATTTTCTCAGCTTAAAATTTTGCACTCTCTTAGCCTTCTACATAACTCAAATGGGCTTCTGCCACACCTAACTTGCAATTATCTGAGTTGTCAAACCAAGTTGCTGAAGGGAATCTGAAACAGCTTCTACTTTATTGAAATAGCTTACCCAGTCCTCAGAAAATGTTACTATATCATCCAGGTATGTTGCTCCATACCTGTTATGGAGTTTAACAATTTTGTCCATCAGCCTCTAGAATGTTGCAGATGCTTTGTAACACCAAACAGCAGGAGTTTGTAATCAGAGTCCAACTAGTGTGGAAACTTTTGGAACTAGTAGAAATTTCCAGTAGCCTTTAGTTAGACCCAAAGTGGAAAGAAACCTGTCCTTACTCAGTTTTTAATGAGTTCATCCTCTGAGGGCATGTAATACAAATCAGATTTAGATATGTTATTCACTTTTCCAAAGTCATTCCACAACCTTTGCTTAATGACCATTAGTACAGTGTGCTTTTTCACTTTGTGGTTCTTCTATGACCCACGGTTTGAGCACTTTCTGCATCACTTTCTTAACTGCTTGGGGTTATGATTCTGGTGCTATTGATATGCTTTCAAATTTACTTTCCCATCCAGAGCTGTAATTAGGGTGGGGTAAATAAGGAAAATGCCCTTTGTACAAGCTGTCATGGGGCATGACTGACAGGTAGCTGTGGGCGGAAAGGTGCAGTACCAGGTTCATAAATGAAGCTGATACTGCATTTGCAATCAAAGCTGAAGTCCCAAAACACACAGTGTGTGGTGATTTATCTGCAGTCAACAATCTTCTTACATTAGTGCAAACAGCTTGCTGTAGTTTCAAAGGAGTTTTTTGTTTGTCTTCATATTTGAGAAGACTTTTTTTTTTCTTTTTTTACCCCTTAATGAGGGACATCAGTTCGTTGATCACAAGGCACCTGATGGCCTAGCTACAGTTCTTTCTCACCTTGCATGGCTTCTGTGTTCTGTGTGTGGTTCTGCCAGAAAACTCTGAAAATATTTATTCCTGAGTAGAAATTCCCTTACTTTTGCTTTCTGAGACATGAATAATGTCTTGTATATTTTGATTTCAGGATATGTTGTGGGGGCATTAACTTTCTCTGCAAATATACTTGCTACAAAAACTGCAGTTTCACTTGAAGTTTTAGAACAGTTATATGTTATAGCTATTCTACTTTCATTCCTGTCCGTTGTTTTATCCTATAATTTACTTCAGTTATTTTTCTACTGTTTCAAAATGCCATTTTGTAAGGCATTTTATTTTCATTAGTAGGTACTTTATCCATTGGTGTGAACTCTCTGAGATAAGTATATATGCTTTCTGTTTTTACTCTTGAGCTCTGTAGGCATTATAATTCTTTGCCATTGCTAAGCAAAGCTGCAGGACAGGGGTGGGGAGGTAGGTATAGCATCGTTTAGCTGAGAGCACATATGGTGCCCAAAAGCGCATGTGTACAGGGATGAAAACGTGCCTGAAACCCGGTAAGCGGACGCACGCTCCATGCACCATAGCTCAAACAGGAAGGTCAGGGGAAGAAAATAAGGAAATGCCGCAGTAGGGTAATTGGAGTACAACTGAGCAATTAACACCTATTAACACACAGTGGGCAATTGACGGCAGCTGACAAGTCTGCTCGCAGAAACCTGAAAAACAGGATAGGGGAGGTGTTGGATTGCAAAGAAAAGAGAATTGTCATAGCAGAGCAAAGCAAACCTGCAGTAGACCGGCCATAGAACACATTACGCAAGATAAGCCAGGTTTAGGAAAGTACAAATGAAAGCAGGCTGCTGGATGCATGCCAGAAAATGGGAGGTGAAATGTTAAGAAATGTAAAGGGAAGGGTAAGAGGTAATCCATGGCAAACAAATGTAATTCAACACCAAAGGCACCACAATAGTAGTACCTGTCGTAAAACACATAATATACCCTGTAGCTACAATCGCACATACACACCCTATGACATCATCAGTGTTCACAGCACAATAGTATAAAGTGTGAAAGCACCTCACACACACCTGTGTATTCCCAAACACTGCACCATCGGTGCAAGCAGACGGGGAACTTTTACAATGTACATGTTGGGAGCTGCCATAGCTGTGATTCATCACCATGTGTTATAGACTGAAGGTGTTGTGGAGGATGATGCCGACAACCACCGCAGGCCCCAGAGGAGGAGAAGAGTGTACAGACCAAGAGAAACCTACCAGGGACTACATGATCTGGAGATAGTAGAGCATTACAGGGTGGACAAGGACATCTTACAACAAATAGTTGAGCTGTGCCGGCCATGCCTGAGATCCAGAAACAACAGAGGGGAACCCATCCCAGTGGACACAAAGGTATGTGTAGGCTTGTGAATACTAGCCACAGGTACCTTTCAAAGGCCAACTGGAGATGTAATGGGGATCTCACAGGCATCAGCATCCAGGGTACCACACCAGTTCCTGGATGCCATGTTACCACATGCCAATGAGCATATATACTTCCCCCGAACTCAGGAGGAGTTGGCCAGCAATATGCGTCTCTTCCACCATGTGGCACACTACCCGGAGGCACTGGGTGTGATAGACTGCACGCACATATGTATCAAGTCACCACCCGGTGAGCATGGTAGGCACTACATAAACCGCAAGGGATACCACTCCATCAACTGCCAGGTCGTGTGCAATGCCCAGGGCATTATCATGGATGTGTGTGCTGGCAGCCCTGGAAGCTACCATGACTCCCATATCTGGCATGCCTCACAGCTGTATCAGGTATTTGTCAGGGGGGCAACCCACATGGCCACCTTGTGGGGGATGCTGGCTATGCACTGGAGCCATGGATGATGACTCCCATCAGAAATGCACACACACCCATGCAAGAACGCCATAATGAGGCACACGCACAAACCAGAATCATCATAGAGCGTGTGTTTGGGATGCTGAAATCACAGTTCCATTGCTTGGACATATCTGGTGGAGCCTTGCAGTACTGTCCAGGCACGTGTGCCCACATCTTCATAGTATGTGCCATGCTACATAATATGATCCTGTGGAAACAGCTGCAGCAGGGACATAATGGTGAAGGCCCTCACAGCCCACCGCAATTGCCAAGGCCATCACAGGCACAGAGGGATTCAGACCACGAACACGCTGTGCCAGCCCCAGTAGGCAGACGGAGGCATGCCCAATATGCCTACACCTTGGCAAAGAGGGAACGTATAGCACATACTCTGACAGTGTAGGCCCCTATGGACTGACACACCTCTCCACCTGCACACACAGTAAAATGGATGGCACACACACATGACCACCTGTAAATTGTAATGTATAGGTGGCCTACTGTGTGAGTCCTACATAGGCAGCCCTCAAACATTGCACACACAGCAGCTATTGGAACAAGGATGTCAACACCTGAACAGTACACGCACCTATCAGCATATGTTGGTACTGTATGTATAGGTTCTTAGGTACATCAGAGGCCATTCATCAATCAAGGCAACAGTGTCTGCTGTCGCCACCACATCGAGTAACCAACTGTCCCTCAGTGGAGCAGAGCCAATTGTGGGATCCATGTGTGTAATCACTGTTCCCCACACACTCTGCATGGATTCCCTGGTGTGTTAATGAGGGGCTCCATACAATGTAATCATGGATGTAGTGGAAAAGCATGGGGTGTACCCATGACAGGTATCTGTCACCCCAGCATGCTCCACCTATGGTTGTGTGAAGGTGTAGCACATTATAGTGTGTGGCTCACTTTGACATACATTCCCAATGCTGGAGCACATCCATTAAACATCACTTGGACATACCATTAATAGGTCTCATCCATATGTAAACTAACTGAGTTACCCATTTGATTGCAGTATGGAGTAACAGCCATAGTACAGTCCACATACAAAATGCCATAACACGTGTACAAATCCCAGATGCCCAAGTGGTATATGCACTGACTGTCGTGCATGTTCCCGGTACCACATCCTGCAAGGGATGTTACGTAATCCAGAAGGCAAGAATAATGGATGTTGGATGCATGTCATCAGATCAGGTTTAGCACATGTTAGCGGGAATATGCGTTGCCCAGTGCTGGTAAGTGTCATTTAAACATGACTATACGGATATGCGCGAAACAGGGCTAAGCTTCTCTGAATATCACGCAGATCATGGTCAATGATGTCCAGAACAGGTGAAACTAGCATTATTCACCCCTGTACTAATAGCCTGCTCTGAAAGATAAAACAACCACTGCCAGGAGTAGAACACGCAATCATGTAGACAATCACCTAACACTAAGCTACCCAAGATGTACCAACGGCAGGAGTGTAATGTGACAGGTTCAAACACAAACGTGCGGAGTCCAGGAAACAGTATACACTGACATGTACACAATGAAAGGTGTATTCTCCCTCTCACTCTCTCTCTTAGATATATATATATATATATATATATATATATATATATATATATATATATATATATATATATATATATATATATATATATATATATATATATAAATATATACAATAGAGATAGAAAGGGTGATAGAGAGATATATGTTGATATATACGGATTCACCTATATCTGCAAATATATAGATAGGTCAACGACATGTACACAACCATGGAGGTAGAAATAAATAGGATACTGCCAACTATGGAATGTGTCACATACCGACACGTGTAATCACGAGACTTAAAGACCGAAAGAACACAGTACCAGAACACTGGAACTGCGTGTAATATTATCACTATATTAAGGGACATTTAGTTATTGCTGCCGGTGTTGCGGTCCAAGTAGGTACTGTATTCAACTGTGTTTGTGATTGCTGTAGTCTGTGTATGTGTGTGTTGAGGGTGCTGTGTGCGTTTCCGTGGAACTGCAATGTGTGTGTGTTTGCATCGTGTATCTGTTAGTGCTAACTCAGAGGTAGATCATTATGGTAGGTGTGGTTATAGCTGGCCATAGGCATACGGTTACCACCTGTCCCACTTTAAGAGGGACAGCCCCTCACTGGGTAGTTGTGTCCTGACAAAAAATATTAAAAAGGGCAAATGTCCGAGATTGTAGGACATAATTATGTCCCATATATTATGTAATAGTTGCATTATATAGTTATGCCTGTATCTAAAAAATGTAAATGTTACATGAAACATGATGAGTAGCTAAAGTGCTACAAGAATAAGTATGTATTCAGGATAAAAGTATGTTCTATCCTGTGTACTGACCATGGGTATGTGTCGGCCTGTAAACACCGATGTGTGTCCTGCAAATGTCCCACTATGGCCATTTGAAAAGGTGGCAACCCATGCCAAAGAGGTTCAGTCACCAACACATCTGCAATGAGTGCAGATATTTGTGACAGAAATACATAAGACAGCTGTCATTTAGTAACATTCCTTTACATATCGCTATATATCCGGAGGTATGGAAGTATCAACCTCACCTGCATACTATATAGAAACCAATTAACAATGGCTCAATGTATAAGCCCGTAACAACCATAGTTCAGTCTACTAACTGATAGGTCTTCAATTAGGGAAGGAGCCCACACACATATAATAATATGTAGAAATGCAGTCCCCACAAACCTTTATATGCTATGTACACCCGCCTACATCTCCCCCACACCCGAAACAATTGCAATACAGACTGTAATAACATCACAAACATCCACTCACTCAATTACATCTGCAGAAGCATTAACATACCTTGTGAGAGACACATTTGTAAAGGCGCCATGTGAAATTGTAGCTGTTGTATAATGGAACAGACGGCGATGTTACAGGTTTTGATTGCAATAGTCCCTTATCACATGGTTGAGATGACAGGTACACTCACATGTAGAACCACATACTCTAGCCATCACACACAATCCACGGGGGACATGAATTCAAAATATCCATGTCTCTACAAATAGCAGTTGCAATTCCTCACAACAAAACACATACAGGCTGTCTCCCCGAAGGTAAGGCAAAAGGGCAAAGCCCAAGTGGAGAATTAAATTATAACCCACTGTTGCCGCGTAATTGGCAAATGTAGTAGTTGCACAGCTGATGTGCATGTAATAATTTACTCAGGAACACCAAATGGTGGCAGGAAACCACATGTTACAGGTATCAACATATATAAGGATGACTTGCCATACATTCAAACCGTATGCTCATACCATAGAACCGTTTAAACAGTAAAGGTGTAAGAGAGATATTTACAAAGATTCAGAACGCTAACAAGGTATGTAGAACACTCAGTATGTTAGTGTATGTAGAGCCTGTTTTGTATTAATTAAAAGTGTATGCAATGCATAAAGTGGGAAAATGTATTATGTAGTGATGTCTTGTTGAGCATAGTAACGCTTGTAGAAATTGTGTGTCCTGCTGTGGGCCACAAGGTAAACATCACATACACCACAAAGGATGTTACATAAGGGCTTTAAACAGAACAATTCCACACCACCCATTGTCAGTGGTAGGGTATGTCCAACAAGTACGTGCCATAGCAGGGGATAGTATATGTTGATATACTGTCACAGTAGGCATGTGTATAGGCATATAACGACAATAACATGCCTAAGGTGGTCCTGCTGTGCAAGTATGCTTTGCATTATGGGATAATGTGCAAAATATGTGTAATGTACAGTATTGTAGGTAGATATGTCAGATATGCTACACAGTATAACTGTTATATCATGCAAACAAACTGTATCGTCTATTGGCATGTACAATACACAATAACAGGATACATATGGCTTGTAGTCATGGGACACTGTAACAGCATGATAGCTAATCGAAATGGAAGAGCTACTCAATTAACCATGCACAAAGGACATGTAATAGCTTCACAGGTTCATAGTGAGGTACTATGCTGTCTGGCAAGTCTATTTGTAAGCCCAACAACAGTGTTTACACCAGCGGCACCTCTCTAGGGTAGTGTCCTGTCTGTGAACAGCAGAGCCATGTGTTACCTGCACCTCTGTACAGTACAGCCACTGCAGTGATCCCTGATGTATCAGTGTGACCACCTACAGAGTCACCTATGGCCAGTGTGTTGGGTTATAACACCCTATTGGCTGTAGTTGATGGGCACACATGAGTCTGTGGGCTATAAGTAATTGTTGTTGTGTTTGGTGATGGGGGCTGCCTCTGGTGCCTACACAGAGTATGGAGAGGTTCTGCAAATGTTGTACTGATACTATGTGTGGCCTGTGGTGGTGGCGATCTAGTGAGACTATGTGATGAGTAGGGTGTGTTGCAAATGTTAAATGTCCCCACATGAATGTCAGGTTCAGTCTGGGTTGGTGAGAGCATTACCCCCAGCATGGCTACATATGTGCATCTCCCACAGGCTGTAGAGTCGTATGTTGGGAGGTGAACATTGACTTTGTACATGAGACAATTGTTCTATTGCCACATGTTTGCCATATTCATCATATAGACAGGCAATAGCACTGGTAAGTGACACTTGGACATGCCTGTATATTCAACCATGTCTCACAAGATATGTGAGTTACAAGTGTACAACAGCTGTTGTACGGTAAGCAAGCTGGAAATGTAAGGACAGACAGTGTACTTGTAAGAAATTAGTTGGAATGGGTGCTATAGTAATTAGTAGCTCATGAAGTGCTTACATGTTCTGAATAAGTGCTGAGCATGACTATGCAATACAGATAGGGTGTTGGATAATATCAACCCACTACAAACCACAAGTGGAGACGACAGTCATAATTGGAGGCACTGCACTATTACCCTGCTGAGTATGGTCTGCAAGTCTATGAACCTTTATCAACGTAGATGTTAGCAGTACAGAAGTAGATGACAGTATGGATGATTTCACACTGCATATCATACCTGTGACAGGTCATAGGACATCATCATCCATACCGTGTTCCAGCTACACTGAGTATACTAGATGTACCTTCATATGTCACAGGAGTGTTCTACCAGTGGCCTGTTGACAGAAGTAACACTACAAAAGGTGTCTCAGTGACATGTGCATATCACACCAGTGGCAGCTACAGTAAAACAGGGTTAATGTTTTGTACTCCCCCCTCATTGTAGCCCATACCACACAGGCAAATGGGAGGCATCTGTGTATATAAGGATGTGAATGGCCATGACCTAGGAGCAATAGCTGTCTCAGTGTTGTGGACAACATACAGAATGGGCTTTGTGGGTGAGTTGTGTGACATATGTGCACAATCTGACAGCTGATAATAGCATTGTCACCACTAGGTGAATAACCCTGTACCCATTAACTACCGCCTAGGCAGCGGTCAACATTATGGACACTGTGTAAGGGATTGTGCTGTGCAGTTCACCTCCCTGAGTTGGTGACGTCTCCAGGCCTATTAGGCAGTCATACAAGGCACCCATGTCATGACATGGTGCCATCCATGAGCATGGAGATCATTGGACAGGCATACTCAGCACTCAGGTGACCAATATCGGATCACATATCACCTTTAAGGGGTATTGGCCATGCGTGGATGGGCAATACCAGCCTTCACAATCCTCACCTCCACTATGCAGCATGCTGGCTACCTTGCATAAAGACATGTGCTACACTGTGATGTTGGACATGCTACACGTACATATCCTGATCTGAAAGACATACGTCATGGACAGCCACCTTCCTACTATAAGGATTGCCACATGCTGGACAGATTCTTGTGCCATACATGTTATATACTCCTGCCATACCATGCAACCCTGTCCATCAAAGCTGCACATGTCATCTCTGTCATACATGGTGCAATGACCACATGGTAGATGTATTATTAACTGTTTGGATCAGTAATGTGGCACTGATGCACCTCGCGGTGGCAAAATGGCTGTTGGATACAGCTAGAAAATATTGCCCGTACATGCTATAGTTGATAACCATCCCTGTGAATGACGTCTGCTTAGCCATTGTCCCATGTCTATCACATGTGCAACACAGGTGATACATGGCAAGATGTTGAACTGTTGTACAGTGCCGTGTAGATGTATATGGCAAAACACATACATGTAAAGGTTTCCATGCATATGTGTGCATTGTCACAGCTCATGTCCATTAAGGCAGTGTATGTGTTGATATGTGACATATACACAGCATCAAGGTCAACAGCATTACTGTGGACACATCCAGGCATGTGCTGATAGGTAAGAACACCAGTACAGGCAAACAGACATGCCCACATCAAGACAGCATTCACATGGAGTATGAACAATGTAATGAGGTGACACACATATATGGTGATGCTATCCAATGCATAACGGGTGTTACATGTATGTGACACAAACATGTCAGTCATGTCAGTGTCATGACGATTTGCAAAGATAACTATTCAGATGTACTAGATTTTATACAAATGTATGTGTAGCTGTATCTCTGTACATCTCTGTGATACTGTGACCTGTCTCCATTATTATGTCTTCCAGATAATGCCTCATTCACGCCTGCTAGCGTATAGCCACCTGGAGGATGATGCCCTCATCCAGTACCTCCATGAGAACTATGAGGTGTTGTTCAGCCATGTGCCACAGCATGCCCAGCAACATGATGACCTGTGGCAGGACCTTCACAGGAGGGTTAATGATGTGGGTGGCCATAACCGCACCTACCAGCAGGTGCACAGACAGACACTGCACGGACCTGACATGACATGCAAAACAGCGTGCCAATGCAATCGCCAGGGAACAAGGTGGAACAGATGGTGGGCCACCAACCCAGCCCCCACTCACACACACCAAGGAGCTACTGGCCAGCCTGGGACACCCTCAGAACAGCATTCACAAACACTAGCTGCCATCGTGGAGGTGGATGTCTCCCAACCAATGAGCCTGTAGTTGCCTGGTAAGTCACTACTGCACATATGACTATTATATCCCATTTAGTTGCGTGTGTCACTGTACAATATGTAATGTAACATCATATGCAAGGTATGTTTACACACAAGCCGCATACTACAGTATGCTACCCTGTGTATTCACACATGTGCATACTATATGCTATTGTACAGGCGAATGTGTTAACATGCACAGTGCACCATGTGGCTGTCATACAGTCGTGGATAATGTTCAAACTGCTGTGTCACCCCTATACAGGTACCTCTGGCATGCCGCATAGACATCAGGGGTCCAGTCACGATATACAGGTTGCATCTGTCATCATTCACACTGGCTACCTATGTGCAATATATACAAACTAAATGAAACACTGACATGAAACCACAGTATCTGTCATTGCTAGATATGTGGACAGCTGTGCATACAATGGTGGAGGTGTTCAATGTAGGAATATGTACTATACATTGGAACAACACATGCGTGGTACGCAAACAGTACCACACAGTGAGTTGAGATATGGGCAGCCCACAGGAGTCACCATTGTATAATATGCCCCTGCAATGGGTGCACACATTGTGATGTGTCATCTGACATGTCCCAGACATGTAGTGTTCCGGCTGCAGTATTGTCTCACTATCCCATAATACATACCCCACATACCAAACATACAACCCATTGTCTGCATAGCCCTGTGGACAGTGACATATCTGACATCTATGTGTGTATGTCATATGGGACAACACAGACATGTGAGATAGATGGCCATCACAAACATTTGGCCAACGCATGTTCACACATGGCCATGGAGGATGGCCAGAGACATGTAGCCACACAGTAGTTGTGATGTGTATACACCCTGTTGCACATTGTCCACACATGGTCCAACTATAGCCTTAGTTGACTGATTATATAGTTGATGTGGAACACTGGTTGTCCTAAAAGCCTGTGCACAGCTAGTGGAGGTGTCACTTAATTCAACCATATAAGATGTGTTGAACATCACGACTGTGTCATAGCATGACAGTTGTCACCTGTACAGCTTCCACAGACATTGACACCACATCAGGCCACAGATACCATACATTTCCCTTGCTGCTGTAGGGCATCACTGTCAGCTGTGCACCTTGGGTGACATGGTTGGAATCCTTGACCATGGCATGGCAATCCACGAGCGTGAGTTGTCTGTGCTGGAACATCTGGTAGGAGTGAGGCATAGGCCACGTGGACGTAGGCCAGTTACACCACCTATTGCAGGTCAACGTGAACGAGCCATGGTTGCCAGGCAGCTAAGACTTTGTAGTAGTTGTGCAGGGGTGTCATCTGCAGGTCTTCCAGTGACCTGTCACATGACAAAGCATGGTTTGGTGTGTATACACCTTAGTGACGTGGGTCACAATCCACAGTTATGTAATGTGTATGCACGCAGTTATGGCTATGCACTGTATGTGTATTACACACTGTATAGCAATATAGACGCCTCATGATGCCATGCAATGGCACAGTGTCTGTACTTCACACTGTATAGCAATGTAGACGCTTCACACTACCCTTTAATGCTCATGCACTTTTGCTAAAAGTGTATTCTATCTGTAGGGCATACAGGCAACACTGCAATGTGATACCCATTACAACACTGTACATGTGTCAGGACACCATTGTGTCAGACATGTATGCATGTCAATGCACACGTCAGCAGATTACATGTCAAGGTCACTTCAGTCATGTGTACTGTTAACCTGTGCTGGTCCACATGGTGTATCACAAGGATGCATGCTTACTACCATGATTGTGTGAACTGCATGGCTACTGATATGACACCTGCTTGCTGTTGTGTGCAACCCAGGGAGGTATGCTAACTACCACTATTAATGTCTGAGCTGCATGCCGTCTGCTGTATCACATGCATGCTGTCTGTCAAATCACATGCATGGTGTGGCTGTGTCTCTGTGTGTGTCTATTATAATGTAGAGTCTTTCTTTGCATTCACAGGTGATGTAGGTGCGTTACCCTCCTGCGGTCCATCACAGATACTAGCAGTGATGAACATATGCATGAGGTACAGGCAGGGTTGTCAGGGGCTGAATCTGTGTCAATGGTTGCCATCCCAGCTATGTCCCCCTCTTCCCCGCACACAGTTCTCATGCCAACACATACCCCATCACTAGTGGCCATAGAGGAAGTACAGTCAGCATGTGTTAGCTTGGAACAGGAACGTGTGGTGGCAACAGAAGGTGTGTCTCCACACCATGGTGTCAGTGTAATGACTGCAGATGTGCCACACAGGCATGTGGCCAGTGCTGCTCGTAGGAGGACCTCTGGAAGACATGCACCTGCAGGACAGAGCGCAGCAGCTGGTGTCACCAGACACATGTTCCAGACTGTAATGGCAGCACAGGCACGTGCTGAATGGCAGAACAGAGAAGGGCAGAGGCTTCAGAGGACTGCTACCCATACTCTAAATGACAACATCCAGGCATTGACAAATGCTCAACAGCAGATTGCTGATGTTCTGGACAGGCGATTGGGTGACATGGTTGGAATCCTTGACCATGGCATGGCAATCCACGAGTGTGAGTTGTCTGTGCTGGAACATCTGGTAGGAGTGAGGCATAGGCCACGTGGATGTAGGCCAGCTACACCACCTATTGCAGGTCAACGTGAATGAGCCACCTCACATGCCCGCTCCCATAGTGCCGGTAGCAGTAGCAGTGCAGCTGGTGCTGAGCTGTCCACGCCAGGACACAGCAGGCCACATGGACATGGCCCTGGACGTTCCCAGCAGGGACATGGTTCCAGTGGACATGTGTCATCGGACAGTAGCCAATCTGTACCTCTGCCTGGTATTGCCCATGCAATCCCTGGCAGGCATAGGTCATGTGGCCGTGGCCACACACAGTGAGCTGTACATCCTGGTCTGTACAATTTGGAGCTGTCAGTAATACCCCTGTGTAGGCCTGACAAAAAGCAGAACTGTGTGCACACATACACGCACACAGCTGAAACATCTGAAGGGCACCGCAACACCCACATGCATAACGACCACACATGTCCAATCAGATCACCGGACCTTACCCACACACATGATGTCATCCACTGGTGCAGCCTATGCCCCTGGCAAACATTATCACCCTGTGCATATGATGATGCCTGTGCCACATCCCTGTCATCCACACCATCGGTGCAGAGACCTGCTCATATGGTCTGATGCACAGGGTGAACAGAATAGTGAGATAAGTGTATATTACATTAGTTGTGTACTGTTGACATGCACCAGACATACCATGTAGTACAGGTTTATAATGCATTGTTATATGTTCACAGTATGTGTCTTGGTAACAACAGTAACAGCATGTTGGTAATTATGCCCTGCTTCCCTCCTTAAGGTCTAATTGCATGTGCCATTACGTTACAGTGTTTGCAGTTGGAGTGCATTGTTGTATGTTCACAGTATGTGTCTTGGTAACAACCGTAACATCATGTTGGTAATGATGCCCTGCTTCCCTCCTTAAGGTCTACTTGCATGTGCCAATAAGTAGCAGTGTTTGCAGTTTCACATGTGTAAATGTGGAGTACTCATAGGCATGTATGGCAATACCAGCATGCTATACGTAGCCTCAACCTCACTGTTAGAAAGGCTACCATTCCACAGATGTCCACACATCTACTGATCCAGAAGCATGTGGGCTGTTTAATAGGCTACAGTGGCTAAAGACGTGACATCCATACCAGGTCACATCACAGGTATGGTGACATGGTGCGGGCGGTTTACACAGCAGTCTGGCCGATGATAACGTTAGAGGCCACTTGATAGCATGAGGCCTCACTGTGTAGCAGTAACACCCTGTCACATTACAGGATGAGAACACACACAGACATACACAGAAACACACAGTATCATGCCCACACTCATGGGGTCAACAACACTATAACGCACACTCAATAATGTTGAGGTGAGGACCCCTGCCTATAATCACCCTCACAGTACTGTGCACCCACACGACGTGACACAGAAAATGAACATGTACAGGTAGCCAGTAAGGCTGAAATCGATGGCATCAACAGGGTAGTAGACTGCATCACCATGAGGGGTTAGGAATCCTGTCTATTCTGTATGGTAGCATACACCCTCACTCCATGCACCAGACAGCCATACATACATACACACACACACACACACACACACACACTGTGGAGTCCACAAATGTCAATCACATACATATAGCTGACATGCGTGTGATACACACACCACCCCTGCCTACGTCATGCTTTCTACACTGCAGTATGTACAGATCTCTACAACAGTGTACAGGGGTGTGTAACAATTGGGATGTATTCCCACCATACGTGGCATATATGGTCACACAAGCAAACACACATGGCAGTACTGTGAATCATACACCTGCTATATGATGATATGTCTGACAGACATGCAGCAATATTGGCCACATTATGTGTACCAACGCTACCTTCGGCAATTGTGCTGCTATATGCACATGGGAGGATGAAAGTGTTACAGGTGTCAAGTGATTTACAGTCAGTAACACCCTGACCGCTGTGTAGGTTGTATGTCTTCACCTTCAAGTAACAGTAACATAGCGTACTGTTTGCACATGTAATGGTAGGATGGCTTGTGACACACCTGTGAGCCGTCTTCAGCAAACATCCATCTGCAAAGGTGGATCACCACTTTATGTACACACATCCATCCATACCTGATGTAAATCCTACCGTACTGTCAGTATTTCACCATATACAGGTGTCAATGATGGGGCTGCATTGCAACTGAATGTTTTAGTTAGGCACAGATGAATTACATACATCAGCTACTGCACATGCATGGTAGCTGCATGCACACCACTACATGTACATGTGTGTTGGTCCTACATTCCTGTCATGTAGCCATGTTTGTATGCATTGCAATTGATGGACATGTGTGATGACATACATAACACATGGACTGTTGTATGATATGATGGTTGTCATGGGTAACTAGTACAGAGGGAATGTTACCTCAGTCAACATTGCTACCTTATGTACTGTTAGCATTCAACAGCCATGGACCTACCTTCCATGTGCATGCATGTGATTGCTGTAGCCACTTGTCTGCACAGAGGACAGCAAGAGCTATTGAGAACTCAGCACAGCTCCTCGTGGTGGCCAGCAGTGTTCCTCTAGCAGCAGAGACCAGAAAAGACTACCTTTCCAGATTTTAAGCATTTTCCTTGGCTTTTTTGACCTTTTGTGACTTTCGACTACTGTTTTTGCTTGTTTTATCAAAGTTTGCACTGTTTTTACTGTCTTTATAAGCTAAAACTGTTTACTGCACTTGCTAGTTTAAGTTTTGCCTAAAAGTTAAACTACAGGCTAATACACTCAAGTGTACTAGCTTTTGATAGCAATTAGTCGAAAATTATAGCATTTATTGTGTTTTCTGCCTTTCTGTAAAAAAAACTTGACAAAAACAAAAAAAATATCCTTGTTTTCCATACTTTCCTAACTAGTGTTCCAGAGACCAGATTTTGCTGATCCCTGGGCTTTGTCTTGGTTCCTGTGTTTCTCCATTTTCCTTGTTTGGTCAGAGGGAAGTTTCTTTACTCACCAGTGAGAGTGGGGAGTACTGAGCTGCCTGTTTGTCCTTAGAGGAGTGGTTTAAGGCAGTAACTTGTAGTTTATTGGCCATTTTGGGTCATTTCCTGTCTTTTCCAGCCCCTGCTATAAAGCGCATTTTGGCGGGCTTTTCCAGCTATTGAGAACTCAGCACAGCTCCTCGTGGTGGCCAGCAGTGTTCCTCTAGCAGCAGAGACCAGAAAAGACTACCTTTCCAGATTTTAAGTATTTTCCTTGGCTTTTTCGACCTTTTGTGACTTTCGACTACTGTTTTTGCTTGTTTTATCAAAGTCTGCACTGTTTTTACTGTCTTTATAAGCTAAAACTGTTTACTGCACTTGCTAGTTTAAATTTTGCCTAAAAGTTAAACTACAGGCTAATACACTCAGGTGTACTAGCTTTTGATAGCAATTAGTCGAAAATTATAGCATTTATTGTGTTTTCTGCCTTTCTGTAAAAAAAACGAAAAAAAAACAAAAAAAATATCCTTGTTTTCCATACTTTCCTAACTAGTGTTCCAGAGACCAGATTTTGCTGATCCCTGGGCTTTGTCTTGGTTCCTGTGTTTCTCCATTTTCCTTGTTTGGTCAGAGGGAAGTTTCTTTACTCACCAGTGAGAGTGGGGAGTAGTGAGCTGCCTGTTTGTCCTTAGAGGAGTGGTTTAAGGCAGTAACTTGTAGTTTATTGGCCATTTTGGGTCATTTCCTGTCTTTTCCAGCCCCCTGCTATAAAGCGCGCTTTAGCGGAGTTGCCACCGTTGCACACTAGGACAGCGGCGGTTAAGCAGGTTTAAACTATTCGGGCTACCTAAAGTCCACTCTTCAAATTTTCCCTTAAAACTACCTTCCTCGAACTATACTACTGATCTAATCAGCGTATCCTATAACTAAAAAGATCATCTCTACTTGACTCCAAGTAGACTATTCTCTATCTGTAAAACCTAGCACTTGCTCCTACAGTACTTATCACCTTGATACAGCACTCTTGTTATAGATAGTACCCCAAAAAGGCAAACCCCATTTCTCGGTCACCCACCCCCGAATCTCTTTTAAAGTTTTTGTCTATTCCTTCTAGCATGTCGAGGATCAGTTGCTAGTGTCCTCTCCTGCTCAGCTGGTGAACCTGGGAATATTGAGGCAATGTTACAATTGCCTCATGTACACAGACAACCCTCTCCTCCTCCCACAAAACACAAATACATGTGAGAGATGCAACTATACGGCCAAACTGGAGGCTGAGCTCTCTCAACATAGGACTGGCAAGACCAGACAGGAGGAGAAGGTTACCACACACACTATAGACCCAGTCTCACATAGTACCATCACAACCTCAAATCATACACACAAACACACAAACACATTCTCGAGGCTCTGATCAAAAATCTACCAAAACAACAGAGGCCACCAAAGCAGACACCCAAACAACTACCACCTCAGAACACAACACCTGCAACACATAGATCTCACAGTCAGAGTGTCAAACAGTCACAGCCCTTAAGGCCAAACACAATGCCAGACACACTAGTCATTGGTGACTCCATAGTCAGACACACTGACGTCCCGCTCACCAGACTGAGTAAGGAGAAGGTCACAGTAAGCTGCCTGTCAGGCGCTAGAATCCGCCACATAACGTAAGCACTCAGGTCTCTCAACAGCAGGTACAAGTACGACTCAGTCATTGTCCACGCTGGTGTAAACGACCTGAGACGTACCTCCTTGGACTACATGAAAAGAGACATTGAGGAGCTCTCTGATTATGTAGCCCAGGCAGGTATGACCCTGACCTTGAGCAGTATCCTACCTTCACCAAGAATGATGCCACAATACAGAGATAAAATGATCAGATTTAACAATTGGCTTAAACTCTGGTGTCATTCAAAGGGGATCCAATGTCTGTCTGCCTGGGATGACATGCTGGACAAGCCACGCTGCTTCGCAAGGGACGGCTTGCACCTGTCACCCTGGGATTCGGATATTGGCAAAGGCTCTTGCCACCCCATAGTGCCTTTTTAGGCAAGGCTCAAATTCTAAACCTACCACCCTAGAACACAAAAAAGGAAAAAAACTAAGGGTAATGCTGCTCAATGCCAGAAGTCTCAATCTCAAAATGCACGCACTCGAGGCCCTTCTCACTATGGAGAACATCGATGTCTGTGCTGTGACAGAAACCTGGTTCAAGGCTCCTGAGAGCACCCCAGCACTATCAGGTTTTACCTCATATCATGCGTTCTGACCCCAAAATCCGGACAATACCAAGAAAGGAGGGGGGGTATCCATATTCATCAAGGACACCCACACCTCAAGATTGGTGGCAACGCACGATGCATCGGAGAGCATCCAGGTGCAATTAACCATAGGCAAGACTGCTCTGCAAATTGTAGCATGTTACAGGCCACCCTCACAAACTCAGGAACCTCACATGGCTTTCCTGAAAACACTGGAGGGATAAATGTATCTCCAAACACCATCATACTAGGTGACTTCAATTACCCTAATATAGACTGGGAACACTACTCAAGCCCAAACACCCTAGCCCAAAAGTTCCTGGAATTCATAAACTCAAATGCCATGGAACAACTAGTCACCATCCCCACAAGAGGAGAAAACATACTTGATCTCATTATCACGAACATGGGAGCACAATGTTCAACACCGAAGTATACCCTCACTGGTAAGATCAGATCAATATCTAATCTCGCTGGTGGTCGTCATCCCACCCCCACCTGAAATAAAAAGACCACAGTAAAGAACTTCTCGAAAAGCCGACTTCACACTTCTAAGGACTTGTGTGGTCTCCTTTAAGGCCCCGAGCCGGAAAACAGTACTCAAGCCGCTGAATCACTTACAAATGCCTTCTACCAGCACCTGCAGGACTGCATGGATAAGGCAATCCCAAGCAAAACAAAGACTCTTTGTACCAAAGGCAAGCGTCCAGTATGGTGGACTCCAGCCATAAACAAACTCTACAACAAAAGGAGGAAGCTACTACAAGATAGAGAAAAATTCTTAAAAGGTAAGACACCTTTGAAAACTATAAGTAAAAAACTAAGAGCTCTCATAAAATCATCCAAAGCAAATTTTGAGAGAAAAATAGCTAAAGACTCAAAAGACAATCATAAGGCCTTCTTTAGCTATGTTAGAAACCTGGGAGGAAACTCCCAGATATGCTCAGAATTAGTTCAAAATGATGTGAAGATTACTGATCCTACAGACATTGCCAACATACTGGCTGACAGGTTCAGTGCAAACTTCTCCCCCCCCCTCCCCCCCAAAAGGAGAGATATCTATACCAAACGATTGCAGCCCCCCAAACATCTCTAACGCCCAAGTGAGAACTGCTCTCTCCAAGGCAAAAAACATAGCATCCATGGGACCTGATGGTGTCCCCGGCTGTGTGCTCCACGAACTCAACGAGGAATTAAACCCACAGTTAGGACAGCTGTTTAATCGTAGTCTCACCTCTGGATACGTACCCAGGGAGTGGCGCACAGCGACTGTGGTCCCACTTCACAAAGGCAGTGCCTCCACCGACCCTGGAAATTACTGGCCCATTAGCTTGACAAGACTCATCTGCAAAGCCATGGAGAGGATCATAATGGATCTCATAAATTAAGACATAGGGAATTTGCAGACTTTGGATCCAACCCAGTTTGGCTTTGTCAAAGGCAGATCATGCCTTTTAAACTTGGTTGACTTTTTCGAAACAGTCACCAAGGCCATTGATGAGGGAAAGGCAGTCCATACAGCCTACCTCGATCTGGCGAAGGCCTTCGATACAATACCCCACTCGGGTATCATTGAAAAACTCATCAGCTTAAATGTTAACCCATACATCACAAGATGGGTTGCAAACTGGCTGAGTGACAGAACCCACAGGGTCAGAGTTGCTGGCGCCATGTCAGACTCAAAGCCTGTCACAAGTGGTGTCCCACAGGGCTCAGTCCCGGGCCCACTCTTGTTTGGCATCTACTTTTCCAAAGTACAAGCAAACACAGGAGGGTTATGGCTGACGAAGTTTGCAGACGACTGCAAACTGGGTGCCGTAGTCGAAAACACATCTGACACAGATATCCTTCAAAAGGGTCTCACAGAAACGGATAACTGGTGCTAGAGCCATGGCCTAAAGTTAAATGCCAAAAAATGCATAGTCATACCCTTCGGGAAAAACAAGGTTACCCCTAGCTACCATATAGGTGGCAATCCACTGAGCACAGAAGAAGTTATCAGGGACCTGGGGACCCAGGCTGACAGTAGCCTGTCATTCGACACCCATGTTGCTAAAGTAGTTAGGAAGACCTTCTACATTGCCCACCTTATCATGAAGGGATTCACATCTAGATCAAGGGAGGTCATAGTCTCCCTATACTCATCACTCATCAGACCAATGATTGAGTATAATGCCCCATTCGGAATGTATCTGACCCGACATTTGCAGCAGCTGGAGAGGCCACAAAAGTTGCTCACCAAAAGGATAAAAGGTCTCAAAAATCTGACTTATGCTGCCCGACTGAAAGAACTCCAGCTCTATTCAGTCGCTTACCGCTTGCTCAGAGGTGACCTGTGCCTGACATACAAGGCCATGTCAAACCCAGATTTGATGAACATGCTTCACCTCAAAAAATCTAGATCCATCAGAGCCACAAGGGCGGGAGAGTTAAACCTTGACACGGCTATTAATAGGACGTGCTGGAGGGATAGATTCATCACCCAAAGACTCCCTATGCTGTGGAACAAAATCCCGGTATATGTGAGGCAGAGCACCTCGCTGGCCTTGTTCAAGAGAAATCTTGACCAATGGATGGGAGATCGCAGATATACCCCAGGGATTACCTCAGTGTCACTGCTCGACAGAGGCACAGCAAAATAATGGGCATAGTTCCCCAAACTAAAGGGGTGGCGTAAGCCACAAAACTATGGGCTAGGCTTGTAAATGCCCTCGGGCAGATAGCCTAGTATGAACCTATGAACCTATGAACCTATGTACATATGTGTTGTGTGTGTGTGGGCCATGTACATATCCACTGCGATTACATGTATGTCATATCCAAACATGAGGGTTCTTTGGTGTACAGTGACAGTCATCTGTTACAGCTGTGTAAGACCCAGGGCCCCTGTTATGTGTAGAGCTGACCTGGTTATGAACAGTGGTATCATTGCATTGCATAACACATGATGGAACCCTGTCGGTACATGTGTAGTATGCACAGTTGCTGTAGATCTATGTACAGTCCACTGGTCATGAGTCACATGGTGTTGTAGTAATGTATGGATGTGTGTTGCTGGTCCAAGGACATGGTGATGTCTGAGGGCTACATAGTAGAATGTGGCATTTACCACTGTGATCTGCACCTGAGACATCTGTGATGGCTCTTGAGTGTGTACTGGAAAGTACATGTGAGTGGCATTCATGTACGTGAGGACAGTAACACCAAACTGTGCCCTTCTGTGTTTAGATTCCATGTGCATGCAAGACAGCCCTTCGCTACTACAAGTGTGTGAGCATGCCCAGTATGCCGTTGTGTAGATGGACACACAGTACATTCCAAACTGTGCCCTTCCATGTTTAGAATCCATGTGCCTGCAAGACAGCCCTTCGCTACTACTAAGTGTGTGAGTAACACCAAACTGTGCCCTTCCATGTTTAAAATCCGTGTGCATGCAAGACAGCCCTTCACTACTGCTAAGTGTGTGAGCATGCCCAGTATGCCGTTGTGTAGATGGACACACAGTACATTCCAAACTGTGCCCTTCCGTGTTTAGAATCCATGTGCATGCAAGACAGCCCTTCACTACTACTAAGTGTGTGAGCATGCCCAGTACGCCATTGTGTAGATGGACACACAGTACATTCCAAATGGACGTGTGATTCTGTGTGTGAGCATGCCCAGTGACACCTTGTGTCGGTTATGTGCCCCTGTGTATGGGCATGGCCATTGAAATCCTGTATAGTGATGGTGGTCATCCAGGCAACAGATATCCATACCCCACATCAGGATGGATTCCTACAGTTGAACACACTGGTTGACTGTCTTGAAGGGTGTACTGTCTATGGCGCGTCTCGTATCTATGTAGTGTTGTAATAGTGCTCCATAGATAGGCAGTTGTCCCGCTCACACCACTGCCATGTGTTTGTCTACGTCTACCTTGGGACAGTAATATGCTTTTAGACTGGCAAAGGAACAAACAGTGTAAACAACACTAATAACCACAAAAGCACTGTGTGGAGAAAAGCGATGCACCGGACAGCTCAGGAATAAAATCAGATTCAATAAACTGTAATCTGATTTTATTCCTGAGTTGTCCAGTGCATCGCTTTTCTCCACACAGTGCTTTTGTGGTTATTATGCTTTTAGACTGCTCACTCTCTATACATTCCCTATCAGCGTCTTTGCCTTTGTGGATGATGTCATCCACCTAGATGTATGCCTCTGGGAGTGCTGTGTTCCAGTAATCTCGGTAGTGCGTTCTGTAACTGTGTAATGCTGTAGTGTGATAAGGTAGTTATATGTATGTTCAACTCCCAGCCCTGCCAAGTGTGTGTCTTTGTGTATGTGTTTCCAGCTGCCTGGGGACAGAGTAATGCTTTTAGACGGCTCACGCCCCATACATTCCCTATCAGCATCTCTGCCTTTGAGGATGATGTCATCCACCTAGAAGTATGCCTCTGGGAGTGCTGTGCTCCAGTAATCTCGGCAGCACGTTCTGTAACTGTGTAATGCTGTAGTGTGATAAGGTAGTTAGGTGTATGTTCGACTCCCAGCCCTGCCAAGTGTGTGTGTGTTTGCAGCTGCCTGCGGACAGAGAAATGCTTTTAGATGGCTCACTCCCCATACATTCCCTATCGGCGTCTTTGCCTTTGCTGATGTCATCCACCTAGAAGTATGCCTGTAGGAATGCGGTGATGCTGAAACTCGGTAGCGCATTCTGTTACTGCATAATGCTGTAGCGTGGTAGACTAGACAGGTAGGTGCTTGATTCCAAGGCATGGCAGGTGTGTGTGTTTGGCAGTTATACCGTATGTGTTGGTATCTGTGGGTGGCTAGCTGCCGGATGTGTTCAGTGTGTTTTGTTGCTGACCTATATAGTGTCCACAGCCTGCATATTCTAGCAAGACACTGGGTTGTCAACACATACATTTGCCAATAGGTCTGGTGAGTAAATGTCAGCAGCCCTACTCTTACTCTTGATACGGTATGACCTGTGTGATGCAACAAAACACACGTGCCTTGATAGTAACAACACTACATGATGCAGGTGGCACATGTAGTTTCCTTTTCATTGCTGTCTAATGCTTTGCTGTCATGTGGTCTGCTGTTGTGATATAAATGCAATATCTACATATGTGTGTACATGTATATGTGTGTATGTGTGTATATATATATATATATATATATATATATGATATATGTAGATATAGAGATAGACATAGATGTGAACATATATGTCTGGGGACATCAGCACTATTGAATGTTTGTGCCGGATGATCTGTACGTGATAACCTGGGATCTATGTATATCTGCCATGGCATAGTGGTAATGCACATCATCTTTAGTGTGCAGGGTCACGGGCTGTAGTCATGTAGACACCAGTTATTTTGTTGCTGGGAAGACCATGGGACATCGAATATGGTGATAGTAAGGCACCTGTTGCCAGTTGTCTATGGATCTGAGCGACACTGAGCAGTGGTTATTAATTTGCAGGTTCGGTATGGGTCATATAACTATTCGTTAGAAGACTATACTATGCAGATGAGGTTGACAATAGTGTATCCCATTTATCACCAGGGTGTGATGCAGGTCCCTGGAGTGTATGTGTATAGTCAGCTGGGTGCAGGGCTCGAATATAGTTGACAGCATGGGAGGGGGGTCAAGCATACTGTACGTACATTGCAGAACTGTGCCTCAGGAGTGCTCCTGCCTTAGCACACCTAAGCTAAGGGTGTGTCTATACCTGCCTGGTGACATTGGGAGGGATGACAGCAGTGGTGGGGTAGTCAGGGTGTACAGGCTGCACAAACAGGTGTTGATCAGCACAATAAGCAGATGACATGGCCAGCTCACACCTGAACAGTACGGTAATGTGAGCAAGCACACAGGTTTCTTCCGCACTCTACACCACCGGTGGATACCTGCGGGGACATTTCACAACACAGTCCAACCAAATGAGAAGGGCTGCAGCAGGCAACATATACCAATATGTGCAGGAGGCTGGGGCAGTGAGGATGTGTATGCTGCTGAACAACCCTTACTGGGGTGACATAAGACTTTATAGACTCAGGGTGACTTACCAGGGGCTACATGGGCTGGGGATGGTGGAGCACTATGGGGTGGACAGAGACCTCCTACAGTGGCTTGTTGACCTGTGCCTGCCACACCTGGCACACCAAACAGGCTGAGGGAAACCCATCACAGTGGATACCATGGTATGTGTTGGCCTAGGTGTACTAGCCACAGGTACCTCACACAGCACAACTGGGGATATCATGGGTATCTCACAGGCATCTGCATCCAGAGTATTGCACCAGTTCACAGACGCCATGTCAACACATGCTAGTGAGCACGTACATGTCCTCAACACACGTGATTAGTAGACCAGCAATATGCATCAGTTCAACCACATGGATGACTACCCTGGGGTACTGGGTGCTATAGCCTGCATGCACATACACATCAAAGCACCACCCGGTGAGTGGGTTAGGGCCTACAGTCACTGCAGGGGCATACCCTCCAAAACCTAGGTCATATGCGATGGCCAGGGCATAAGATTGAATGTGTGTGCTGTCTGCCCTGTAAGCTATGATGATTCCGATATATGGCTTCTGACACAGCTGTACCACACCAATGCCAATATGGACATCCCCTACAGTCTCCTAGTGGGGGATGCTGGGTAAACACTGGTGTCGTGGCTGATGACACCCATCAGCAATGCACACACACCTGAACACTCACACCATAATGAGGCAGATGCACAGGCAAGACATATACTTGTGCATGTGTTTGAGATGCTCAGTTCACGGTTCTGGTATCCGGACACATCTGGTGGAGCCCTGCAGTATTCACTATCTACATGCATACAAGTTGTTATGGTATTTGCTATGCTGCACAATCTTATCCTGCAGTAACAGTTGCAGCAGGAACAGCATGGGGCAGGGCCACACAGCCCAACACCACTGCCAAGGCCTGTACAGGCACATTGTGACTTGGTGAAGGAACTACCTGAGCAGGGCACAGTCGGCAAAAGCCCGTGCACAGTATGACCTGCCCTTGGCAAAGAGGCAACACAAGGCATATGCACTGACACAGTAGGTATCCATGGATTTCCCCTGTCTGACCAGCACACAGTACAATGGATGCCAAACATGACACCACCTGTGCTCGGCACTGTGTGCATCCAACATAGGCAGCCCTCCAGCACCGTCCTCAGGTCCAGAACACACCCAGGGTATGTCTATTGACCTAACAATTGGCAGTTGTATTAGAATGTGTATTTACCCATTGCTATGGTATGTATGTGATCATACAAGTGACTGTGGTGGCAGAATGTTAGGGCAGCAGACAGTACACATCCATAGTGGCACCATGACCTCTGTAGCACATACGGGGGTCACAATGGTAGCCAGTAGTACACAAGGTCTCTTAACCCACTGCAGATTATGGGCTGACCATCATGTGTGTCCGTACAGCCCACACACGTTCCATGCAGCTGGACAGATGTGGACCAATACAGACAAATGATATACAATGGCCTATGAATATGCCCAATGAATGACCCCAACCCCCTAAGACACACACAGACTACAGCAGGCCAGGCAGTTTGATGTAGTTTGTGTAAGCTAGGACATCCAACACCACTGTGCTGGTATTTAAAGCTGGGAACTGACATACACTGGTATCCCTCCAACCAGCAATTTAGGTAGGTCCACACACTGATATGGAGTACCTGGCATACCAGTACAGTAGCGGCAGATGTGTACAACTGTCAGCTGTGCCCCCCGTCAAACCTACACATGTGAGAGTCATGTACACCACCCACGGTGCTGTGTAGGACTGTGGTTGTGGTTGGATGTCCCCCCACACTATGTAGACATGTAGCAACTGTCAATGCCTCATGACCATTAGCTACCCTGCAGACACAGCATGACACCTGTCTGCATAGAACGGAGGGGACAGCAACACAGTACTATCTGGACATGTGACACATGCAATACAGTTGACCATACTTTGCATGCTCACACACATGACGGTATGATGGTAATGTCAGTCGACAACATGCGTAACAGTCATACTGGGCATGCTCACACACTGAAACACAGGACAGCCAGGCATGCATACACCAGTGGTCCGGACATATCTGCCAGTACATTGCTATATTGTTGGATGACTGCGCTGTATGGTGTGTTTGTGGTCTATTGTCTGTACATATGCCATGGTCTATTGTTAATTCACATGAGCTATGTGTGCAGGGTACTGCTACCAACACGTGAATAGGGTGGTTCTTTGTTTGCGGACAGACCGATGCCTTTGGATACGGACTGGGTAAGGCACATTCCAGCAGGTGGGAGCAGTTGTGCGTGGGTTTGCACAGTGTTAAGCACTGCTGACCTCTGGTCACAGCACCTTATACCCATTTAGACTCCACATTTCTTTGACAGTTCACTACTGGCATACTGGTAGACAAACACGCTTACAGCTGCTCGCTCACCGACATTTCTGCATACATTTGTCACTCACGCTGGGTGTGTGTGATCCCTTGTGATGTGTATTACATCGGACTATATGACTACAGTATCGGGTATGTATAACCATTTGGCGACGGCAGGCGTTCGACTGTACAGACTTGGCGGCCTGTCCAGTGATGTAATCATATTATATGCGTGTTCCTCATACGATCTGCTCCCATCTGCCTGATACATGGGAACCGATACTCTGCAATGCTGACGTGTGAATATGATTTTGTTAATGCAGCTGTCCACCGAGTCATACTACCGCATACCTACTGTACGTTTTCCACCTTTCAGATTGCACGACGGGAGACTGTAGGAGTGACACCTTTCCCACTTTGCATGGGACAGTCCCTCATTATGCATATCTCATGTGACAATACCAGACCTCTCCACCAATCGGGGACACATTTCTACAGAATCAGGGACAGGTCAAGAAAAAATCAGGGACAATCAGGGACACTTTTACAAAAGTAGTGCTATTAACTTGAAACATTGACAGAATCAGAGCATATGACTTAATACACATTTTCTGAAGTAAAAGAAGTTTATAACTCTTACTTATTGTCATTAGTCATTAAGTGTAATTCACCACCTTTCCTTCAAAAGTCACTAATTTTTGGAGGGATTAAGAGGGAAAGAGTTAAACTTTAAGTCAAACTCAGGGATGTACCTGAAATTCAGGGAAGTTGAGAGGTATGGACAATACTCTAACCATTGCAACTGTCCTGATTAAGGGACATTCTCACGTTGTACATGTCTGTACTGGTTGCTTGTTACAGATCTTGTATACCTGACACGTTGACATGTTATATGTAGTAGCATAAGCAACTTTACTGCTGCTAGACTACGCTTTGATTTGTGCCGATATGTATATGTCTGTACTATGCATGGTTGTAGGTATGTTCTGCCCTGGTACGTCTGACATTTCTACAGAGCAGGTTCCACTTTGGCCATTCAGAATGGTGGCAGCCCTATAGATCCTATTTGTACAGCTATCACATGTGTCAAGGCAACACATGCCCACAGCCAGTAGTAAACTAATGACTTCCACGGTTTGCATACGTTAAGGTTATTCATGTAGCATTCTAATTGATAATACTGTTTCCTATTACATGTAGCTGTTTCTGATACAACAAATTAATTTCTGACACCACTACACACACTATATAGCCTCCTTTCCCGAACTCACAGGCCAAGTACCATAACTGTAATTTTGCAGGACACAACTGCCCAGACAGGTGTGTCCCTTGCAGGCGTACGGGTGTTGAACCTTATCTATTATGCTATCATCTACCTAAGATGGTCAGCAAATTATGCACTTTCCATCACCAGCAGAACTCACATACCAATGGGTGTGAATGAACACTGTATCAGGAACAATGCATAACACCCTGTGGGACACATTTAGATGATTGGTTCTATTAACCAGACACATTTACAGTCACAGAGCATATGTATTCATTCACGTTTGTTGAGGTACATGCTGTTTATGACTCATACATGTTGTCATCTGTCATTACCTGTATTCTGCCACCTGTCCACCTAATATCACTAGTTCTGGAAGTGTTTAGTTGGACTTTGTTACTTTCTGATACATAACTATGGACGCCCATGCTAATCAGGTACACGGCACTGATTTGGTCTCTATGTATTCCCCCGATGGTTTACAGACTATCCGGTAGATGTGCACTTCAGGTTTGGGAGGTGCAGGTGTATGCTATGCCCACATAGGAATATTAATGACTTCCACTGGGCGGGCCTTCTACATCTCTGCCAACCAGCACATGCACACTTAAGCCCATTATTGCATACCCATGGTCCACCTACCTGGCTCCCCTCTACAGCAGTCATGACAAATACTTACTGCGAGTGCAACTGGGGTATGAGCACACCCCTACACATTGCCCACTCTCCCCGTCTCGGGACACATGTCGTATGTTTTGTCAACCCATGTATTATCACACTTGCACAACCTACTGTTCCATGTACACCTACATCCTGCTCATATTAGTGTCAGCAGGTTCACACGTACCTTGAATTTTTGGGGTCCCGCAAGGAACACCGTTATCCATGTTTAAAGTGTAGACCTTGCAGATCTCTCCCACTGGTGCTTTCCTACTGGTGTTTTGGACAGCGGCAGTGTATTGATCTGTATTGCTTGTCTGTATGACTGACTGGCCTAGCTGGGTGGTGTGGGGGGGTACAACGTTTATTTATTGGACCTCCCAGTCATATATGCCCGGGCTGTAAATATGTTACCCCTAATTGCTGTGAAGTAACCTATTTATGTACATGTGTATATCTACAATGACATATATATTTTGTTTTGTGTGTATGTGTATATATCAATACCTGTTGTTTGTGTATATCTATCTATCTATATATATCTGTAGTATATCCTTGTGTATATATATATATATATATATATATATATATATATATATATATATATATATATAAATATATATGTGTATATAAATTAATATATATATATATATATATATATATATATATACATACGTTTTTATCTATATATACATCTGTGTGTCCGTTAACCTATACATATTCCGGACATGGACACTTACACATGCGTATTGGGTTTTATCTCTGCTTCAACAGCATACTATTGTCTTAGTCATTATGACACCGACACTTCACTCTGGTGAACTTGTGATCAGTATATTGCACATTATACAGTGGACAGATGTTGCACGTTTTTCATGTCTGGAGTGCCGCTGCTAACTGGGATGTGATGCAGTGTCATTCGACCTATTACTCATATGCGCAGCCTATTATTCCTGCTACTGTGTTTGTTTCTGTGCACATTCATATTATTACTGTTGATAGAATGAGTGTTTGTGTTACTGTGATTGTATGTCAACATATTGATGTCTTCATGTAGTTGTGTCTTTCTGCTTTTCCCAGTTTGGGGTTGTCACAGCAGAACTCCGTTCCGCTCATGGGTGGCATATAGGTTTTACGTGCCGGGCTGCCAGCCCTGACGCACAATGTCCGACAACGATACGCCAATTCACGCATGTCTCCATGCAAACGACGCTCTATCTGGGAATCGCACCTATGTACTAGCTGACCTCCACGGGCTGCTCCATTGCACCCGGCGCAACATACCCTAGCACTCTTGTGTCCATAATCGCATATCCATAGTTTCTCCAGCACACCTGTGTTGAGTTTCCACGCATAACAGCCATTATACACCTGATATCGCAGCCATGACACACCTTTACACATTGCCCTCTCCAGAGCGTTGGGGCCCTACACACATTTTATACCACCTCGTGTATTCACAGGCTCACCATCCATTCATATTTGCACATACGTGCCTTTCCTAGTGTTATGGATTACGAATGATTTTCAGGTTACAAGTGTAGGTGGTCGCAACATGTACTACATTCTGTGTGTTTACAATGTTGACATAGCACTTCAATGATGTTATGGCCACTGGTATAACCCTGCCTCTGGTGTGAAGAGCAGTGCTCTACTCACACTTGTGCAGCTTTATCTGATATACGCTGCGAGCATTTTATAATTTCTTACTTGCTCTAGATTCCCTTCACAACCCTTATGTTTGCTTTCATCTTTCGGCGTTCCTTACATATCTATATATATATATATATATATATATATATATATATATATATATATTTCCACGTGTTTCCCTTCCCATTTGACTATTTCATTCATTTATAGATACAATGAATATTATTCTGGACATAAGTTATAAATTCACTACAGGTATGCAATAATCCTGTCAACAGATGTGACAGTTGGTTGATGTACTTATGTGTACAGACCTCTGTGATACTCGGGGACTCATTTCTACAGTGACAGGGACAAGGCTATGACAACTCAGGGACAATCATGGACACTTCTACCATATTAGTACTATTAACTTGGAACGTGTTGACAGATTCGTAATACTACTAATTTTCTGCAGTTAAATGTGTCTATTACTCTTCATTGTTGTAAGTAGTTATTCTCATTCAACACCTTTCCTCCAAAGGTCACTGGCTTTGTGAGTGGTTAAGAGGCTGGCCAGTTATTGTGCAAATGCTCTGACCATTGGTAGCATTGACATTGTCATATGTACAGGTTGGGATATATTCTGGGGACTAGAGTTGCCACCTTTTCAAATGGCCAAGATGGGACATTTTCAGAACACACATCAGATTTTACAGGCCGACACATACCCACGGTCAGTACAAAGAACAGAACTTTACTTATTTGCCTAAATAAAAGCTTATTCTTGTAGCGGTTTAGTTGCTTAATCTGTTTCTTGTAACATTTAGGTATTTTAGATACAGAAATAATTATTTTATGCAACTATTACATAACATATGGGACATAATTATGTCCTACAATCTCAGGACATTTGCCATTTTTAATCATTTTTGTCAGGACACAACTGCCCAAAGAGGGACTGTCCCTCACAAAGTGGGACAGATGGTAACCCTACTGGGGACACCAGATTGTTTAGGCCAACACATAGCCACGGTCAGTGCAGGTTTAGAACATTCATTAGTTTCCTAGCTGTGAGCCTATACCTTTAGCACTTTTGTTGTTTGCCTGTTTCTTGTACAAATTACGTTTATTCTATCCTGACATGATCGCTTTAGGCAACTGTTATATGCAGTATGGTACATAGTTATTTCCTACAATCACAAGACATTTGGCATTGTATCATTGTTGGTCAGGTCACACCTACACACACATTAATTGTCCCTCACACAGTGGATCAGGGGGTATCGTGTTTACATCAGTGCCTTCATCACCCTTATACCATATGCCACTATGCGAATGTGTGCAATATATTCTCTCGCTTATTCATGTCGGGACACGTGCGTCACGGGCAGGTGTTTGATCCTGGGTAGTAGGTTCTGCATGACCATCTAGGGCTGGACAGTCTCGTGCACCACTACTGCACATTCCAACTTGTGTCCAGATGTCTACAGGACTGGACATCGTGTTTTCATACCCATTCTAATGTTTACACAGGATACTTATCCCATGAGGGATATCCAAAAATTTAACAAGACCGATAATAACAAGACCGATACCGACCATTCTTCTGGCGTTATGAAAATGTGCTGGGAGTTTTACATGCAAGGGATACATAGTTTGCAATCCTGAAACTGCCGAGGGTGACTCTAACTACTACATATGCGTAGTTGTCACTATGTGTAGATGTGGCAGTGCCAAACTAGTAGGCCAAGTATGGCTGGATTTGGTGGACGTTCAGGTATGGGGATGGGTTGTGTGCTGTCGAGGGGATGCTGGGTAGTCCATTATGCATCCAGGTGTGTTGTATTTGATATGGCCAGTTCCATCAGGACCAATCTGTGGGTATGTGCCGGTGACATTTCTGTACATTTGTATCGCACATTTTAATATTCATATGTTTGTGGGATTGTGTTCTACAGTATGGCCTGTCTGGTTGTATTGCAGATGTATATACATGTTTTTGTGTTTCTTTCTGCTTCACTCGCTGCTCCCTTATACACCTCCGGTTCACCTATTCTGCATACGACACAGTCTCACCTTTGAGGATTATACCATTGCCTCCCCCCTACACACACACACACACATATTCCTGACACTCCATCCATCACTGCTTTGGTTGATGGCCCATGACACGGTCAAGGTAACACATTGCATACCCTACATATGTCAGGTACCTGTATGGTTGTGTGGACTACCCTGCCATGTTTGACCTTCCACATGCTATACCTCACGCACATAGGTACATGCCCATACTTAACTTTCAAGACATGGTTGGTATACCTGGGTAATACCCGTTCAACTGTGACACATCCTGACAAGTTCGGCTTGGACTGCATTTGTGTGGCTTTTGGTAGACTGTTCTAATTATTAGTAGGATGCCACCTTTTCCTATGTCCAGGATGGGATATATTCTGGACACATATCTGATTGTACTGGACAACATGTACCCACAGTCAATGCTGCGGATAATACTGTTCCTTTCAGCCTACATGTTGCCTTATTGTTGTAGCAGTTTATATGCTCCTTCTCTTTCGTTTACATGCTTATTCTATTTCCTGTCACATATGGTATGTTAAATACGGACATACCTATTGTATGTGACTGTTACATGCATTGTGGGATATAATTCGGTCATACGGTCGCTAGATATTTACATTTATCGTGTTTTTTGTTATGGACACATCTGCCCAGCTGTGTACCCGCCCTCACAATATGGGTCAGCTGGTGACCCTGACCATTGGGCTGGACGTACCTATTGGCGGCGCGCTAACATATGATGCGTTTCACTTCCACTTGGCATAACTATCTACACTGCGTTGGAATACGGGCACACGGTTTTCAATGTCATTTGTTCGAGGGATAGGGACCCGTTATTCCCTACCGTGCATTTGTGTTTGCTTCTTCATTTTGTGTTTGCAGGAACTGTCATGCATGCTTTGCATACGTTTCAGTATCCACGGACACTGACAGATGTGATTACTATTGCTTGCAAATTGTTATATGCAAGCATTTTAGGATGCACGTCGACAGCTGACATTTCCACGCCTCCGTGTGGCACTTCGACACGCCCTATGCACTCGCGCTCCTTTCTTATGCATGTGGCTGTGGCGGCAGCGCGCCTTCATTAATATGCATTTGGCACTACTGCACCATCTTCATGCCACACGGTCGGTGCAAGCTTAATGCCGGCCTTGCGCCGAGCTTCATGAATCCCAGGGTCTGTCTTCACTCACTGCTCCTTCTTTAATCTACAAGGACCTCTAAAATGCTTGTATGTATTTCTTTTAATGTTTTTTCTATTTTGTGATTGCATGCCCACTGTCATTTTGTTTAATGCTATCAAAGATTGATATAATATGCTGTACAATTTATAGAATCATGTGTTGCTTCAGGATGCTGTAGGTGTTTTTGCAGTCCTGTGTTTATGATGGCAAAATGAGTTGCTTTTTACTTTCTTTCTTTCCCTATTATTGTTTCTGTACTTGACTTGTATTACTCAGGTTAGGCTAACTATAACTGGCACACACAGACTGCAGGACCTGCACTGACTGGCATTAACATAACTGATGCCAACAGCTGTCTACAGCTTCTTCGATTGGGTAATGAAATGGTCTTGGCTGATGCAGTACTGATTGACTAATAATGTTACAGCCTACTGATCTGTCTATATTTGTTTCTATTCATTTGCCAGAGCTCTCATTCTATTTGACATACTTGGGTCTGTACAGAGTTAGAGTGCCCCTTATCTTCAGACTCCTCTGCTGCAAATGCATTTCAGTTGACATGCCCTTTTGCATCTATATGTGGCTATAATTTTAGGTAAATGGTTACAAAGTAAAGCAGCTTTTGTTTGCTAATATATCACACTAGTGTTCTTGCAGGTTACATATATTCCTATTCCTTGCCTTAATTGTACTTGTAGTATAGACTACGGAACTCACATCTGCACTGTATAGTTTGCTGTGTCATTTTCAGTTTATATTAAACAGTAACTTCCATGAAGGTGTAATAATGGGATATGTATTTTGTAATTAAAAGAGGTACAAAGCAAAATGGTGAATAAGCTACACGGGAAAGATGTCTTTCTGTCCACCCAAGCAAATGGGTATTATAGCATAGTAACATCTGCTCTGCAGCAGTACTGGGGTGGATTTTTACCCCATAGAACATTTCTATAAAAGGTCCTTACATTATTTTTCACAAAAGTTACTATTCCTAGTTTGCTGCCATCATAGATTGTTTTCTTGCTCACAACACATTTGACAGCATACATGTTATTACTTTCCTGACATGCTTAGTTTAACTTTTTTTTTACACTACTGAAATTTCTTTTTTTTTCAATAATAAGTCTTTATTCTTTTCCAAATGTTAATACAATACCACAACATATGTACATTATATACATGAATGCTTCCAACAGTTACATAAAATCATTATACATTAATATAAACTTCTAGATGGGTATTAAAGGAAGAGAAAATAAAAATCTAGTATCAATATGAGGGTTATCTATACTAACCTCCATATTTAGTATGTACTTCCCGGGGAAAAGTGGATTGGAACCTTAAGCTAACACAATGTTAAAGATTTGCTCCCATATTTTTGTGTTATTTATACTTTTCTTATGATCTTTAATTAGTAATTTATGTGCTAAAATATGTCTTATTGCTACACTCTTAAAGTTTTCCCATGAAGTCTGGGATGGATTCAGCCAATTTGTAGCTATATAAAGCTTCATTAACAGGAAAATATTTATGAGTATGATCATTTGGGATCTATCCAAATTATTCGGAGGAATATGAAGAATCATAAACTCCCAAGAAAGTGTGGACTGTTGATAACCCATTTTTTGTAAATGAATTTTTAAAGAATTCTAAAGTTTGAAAATACATTTACAACTCCAGAACATGTGTAAAAGGTCAGCCATTTGATCTATACAATATGGGCATTTAGGTGAATTTTTAGAGTTGAATTTATACAGAGTGAGACGAGTGTAATAAGCATTATTAAATATCATCAACTGAGTAAATAATAACTTTTGAAGAGATACTGATTTTAGGGTTAGATTAATTGCTTTCAATATTTTACTATCATCAATCGTTAACAATTTCTCCTTCCAGTATTTGGATAAATGTATTTGGTTATTATATTTCACGTCTTTTATCAAATTATATGAAGCCATTATATATTTACAGTCCTGCATAACAGTTTGCCATAAGTTTAGGCAAATGGTTAAATCTTCTTCTTTAATTTTAAAGTTACTAAAATAACTTATTGACAGATCCTTTAACTGTCTCATTATAATTAGATATGAGTTAGGGAGATTCATCTCTCTTAACATGTCATGTATTGAGATACCGAGAAAGGGATATAAATCAAGTATGGTTAAATCACTTATAAGTGGGAATTTTTTAAGATCTATCAGTTGATTACCAATTTTCAAATTCGGGTTCTTATGAAATGGTTGGAAAGTCATCATATATTGTAAGAGGTTTAGTGAGTTAAACAGACTTTGTACTGATATTATATATACTCTGATATGTTCCATCAGAGCATACATTTTAAGGGTATCTTTATTTAAAAAAGGTAATGCCTTACAATTAATACCCAACCCAGCAGCATGTTTATAATTCAGAATCAACCACTTGGGTGACCACTTAGGACTGGACCTGTCAAAGTTAACCACTCTTAGAATTCTATTAGCATTTATTATTAAATAATATGCTTCAAAATTTGGTAAATCTAAGCCACCCCTGTTTTTCGGAGTCATCAGTTTATCATAAGATATTCTAGTTTTTCTAGGTTCCCATACAAATCTACCTAATTCCGTATGAAGTTGTTTGAAGAATTTCCTAGAAATTTGAACTTGAGTAGCTCTAAAAATATATAATATTCTGGGGAGTACGTTCATTTTAATAATTGAGGTCTTTGCCATTATTGGTCATTTCAAATTATTCCATCTTTTTAAATCAGACACTATATGATCCCAAATTAACTTAACATTGTTCACATAAAAGTCTCTATTGTCTGTTGAAAAAACAATACCCAAATATTTTATTTTTTCTTCGGATTTTACCTGACCTACCAATGGTAAAAGCGAAAAGGGTGTAGGCGTCTTTAAAGGAAATAACTTGTTTTTTTTTTAATTTATTTTGTAATTAGATATTTTTGCAAAGTCTTCCACTGCTTTTAATATTTTCTTGGTATCTGAAACAGGCGTACAGTAAATATTTAGATCATCCGCAAAAGCAGCCATGGATATTTTTGTACCATATATTATTGGAGCATTATGATAGATATTTTGTTTGATATGTAGAAATAATGGTTCTAAATATAGATTGAATAATATAGGAGATAACGGACATCCTTGATGGGTACCATTCTTAATTTGTATTCTTTTTGAGAAATTTTTATTAATAAATACATTTGTATAGGGATTGTTATATAATTTTTTTAATGTTAAAATAAAGTCTTGAGGTATGTTAAAATATGATAAAATATCAAACAAAAATTCTAAATTAACTCTATCAAAAGCTTTTTGTGCATCAATTATGAGTGCATAAGCATTAAAATTTCTATGAGTGGCATAAGAAATTAGTGTATGAAGTGATAACGTATTATCAGTAGTTTGTCTGCAATTTATAAAACCAGCATGTTCCTCTGATATTATCAGGTTAATTACCTTCTTCAATCTATTAGCCAAAATCGATGTCATAATTTTCATGTCTATATTCAAAAGTGAAATGGGTCTATAGTTATCCGGATTTTGCAAATCAGCATTCTCTTTAGGTATAAGAATTGTTTTCGAAGCATTAAAGTGCGGGTCATTAATTTTATTATTAATTATATAGTTAAATACATGTGGAAGTATTTTCCCCAATATATCACTAAAAGTTTTATAAAATACTGTAGTCAAACCATCCGGTCCTGGAGCTTTATATGGCTTCAAATTCTTAATTGTATCTGTTATCTCCTCTGAGGAAATTGGTTTGACTAAATTCATATGAAACTCATCACCAATTTTCGGAAATATAATCTTCTGCAGAAAGTCATTATTACTCTTATTTATAAATAATTCCTGATGTTCACCATAGATTTGAGAAAATATTAATTCAAAGGTATTCATAATGTCTTCAGTATTGGTATATGTTTTATTATTAAAGTGTATTTCAGAAATTTGAGAAGGTTTTTTCGATTGATTAATGATACGCACTAGTGCTTTTGAAGGGGTCTGTATATGATTAGCATATTTTACCAGTATTTTCTGTTCATAAAATGATAATTTACTATTTTGTAGTAAAAAAAAGGTCCTTTTGACATTTTAATAACTCTGTTTCAGTTTGTTTACTATAGTTCCCAATTAAATCCTGATCTAGTAATTTAATTTTAGTTTCCAATTCTTGTATGTCTCTAGATTGTATTTTCTTATAATAAGTAGCCTTTTGAAGAAAGATTCCTCTTATTTGTGCTTTGGTCATTGCCCATTCTATATCAGATGGATGTCGGTGTTTAGAAAGATTAACTAGTAGCTGATTAAAGGTCTCTTGAACTTCTTTAATTATATCTTCTTTATTTAATAAATACGGATTTAAGGACCAATTATAACCTCTAAGACGCATATTATGTCTAGTGTCCTTATTGAAAATTAATGTGATCCTAGAATGATCCGACAAATGTCGAGCTTGTATAGATACACAGGGATCAAAAGACATTAGTACATCTGAAATTAGAAAAAAATCGATCCTAGACCACACTTTATGACAACTTGAATAAAATGTAAAGTTATTTGCATTCATTTGATTATTTGTATATTTAAATGGATCATATAGTTTAAAATCTGTTTTAAGTTCCTGTAGGGCTATCACTGCTTGGTTATTAAAAGACCTGTGTGAACCTGATTTATCCAATTTGGGATCTTGGTATGTATTCCAATCACCTCCTATTATTATATAGTAATTATTATATTGATTCAGGATAAAATAAAGTGATGTTATAAAAAGTTGTTGATTGGTACATGGGGCATATATATTAAGAGGTATCACTGGTTTATCATAAAGTTTAGAAGAAAGAATGACATAACACCATCTTCCCTCTTTGTCTATTTTAAAATCTAGAATTTTCTCTTGATACTGATTTTTAATAATAATCGCCACCCCTGCACTATTAGTTGTCCCTTCTGAAGCTACCACCTCTCTAATTCATTTCTTATTCTTAAGGACAGTCCATTGGTCATTGGTCAAATGGGTTTCTTGTAATAAAATAAAATATGCCTTTGACTGGAGAAATAAATGAAGAAATAATTTCCTTTTTTTCAAGTTCTGGAGCCCTTTAGTATTCCATGAGTCTACTATCCACATACTAAGATTTTTAAATCTTTTAAAGATATTTTAAAATTGAGAGACGATACTAAATTCAAATATACTAGCACAGTATATAATGTCTGGAAGCAATCTTGACATCCCGTCCCTAACCAGTGCCTATCCACTATTCCCCTGGACCAGGACATACATAGGTTTTTTACACTGTTAAAACTTTTTTGGGTACACAACCTTACTAAACATCTATTCTTTATCTTACAAAATAAAACACCAAAAACATGCAAAAAACCTATAGAGACTACATCTAACTCTACAAAGCCTAACCAAAACATTTTCTAATAAACACTGATAACTATCCACAGCTCTTGAACACATTATTTAGTTAAATCTATCAAATAATTGGTCTTCACTACACCCAAAGTTACTATTCTACCTCTCTAATAGTTCACATATATTATTAGTTATACTAATTGGTTGTATTACCTTAAGATAACTACCTATCTTATTTAAATCTAACCTAAACAATAACATTATTGACTTCAAGATAATTCACTATGTATATCGTTAGCTGGGAGAGAGAGAAAACAAATGTTTAACCTATAAGTATAGTATTAAATCTGACTTTGTTTATATAATCTAAATTATTTAGAATTATAATGTCAGCAAAAAAGGTGAATACAAATAGCACTCTAACTATACTTTACTGGGTACTATACTTGAATTTATAAAATGATGACTAAATAACGCAGTTCCCAAAACAGTCAGAACCACATGCCAGTATAAAAAGAAGATAGCCTTCACATTCCTAGAAATGCCAGAATATAATATCTTCTGGTCTTTTTATCTACCAACTATCCCAACACTAAATCCCCTTCTTATCTAAACATTTGCAGTATTAAAACACATCATTAATACAGGAAAATAAATAATAAAGTATACTACAATGTTATTAACCCAACCACATTCAGGATAAACTACCTAAGAAAAAAGAATAGCTATGATAAAGCTATCATACTTCTAAAATATCAGTTAAATAACACATTTTAAACCAGTATATTATTAGTTCAGTTGTAATCCTACCTGAATGGATTCACAGTTCCCTTTAAAGAAATAAAACCTGTAACAAACATTAAATGTCCACGAATGCTCGTTTTACAGTCCAACTAGCTTCCCCTTCTTCCACAGAGATCTTCCTACTTCCTGATCATGTAATCTTGTTTTTGAGTTCGCGACGGGGGAACCATTATGTGGACGGACTTCCGGATGCGCTACCTCGAAAGCGGACCCTCAGCAGCACCCAAAGGACTTCCTGTTACTTCGCGAAGGAACACAGTTCATAGAAGCCATAAAAGTTCGAAAAATCTTCGTGGACGAGCTGGAGCTGCAAAAAGAAACTAAGTAAACATTTAACACGGGGCCTGGTGAAGAAAAAAGAACAAACAAAGGATTTTAAAGCCTCAAGATGTAGTAAGCATGGAATCCCAGTATCCACGTTGCTGTAAACAGACTGGATGGCCAGATTAAGCTTCCGAAGCTGGAAGAGACTTAAAAATCTTCAGAAAGGTAACTTTTGCTTCTTTTTTTTGTAGATATGGAATATTTGGAGCCATCAACTGTAAAAATTAATGTGTTAGGGTATTTCATTTGAAATTTAATGTTCTTTTCAATGAGGAATTTACAGTATGGAGATAATGCTTGTCTGGCTTGTCTTATTTGCAATGGTAAATCCTGTACCATAGAAACTCTATTATTTTGCCACATAACATAACCTCCATTCTTTTTAACAGTTAGAATTATTTTATTTACATCCTGGTAGTTGAGTATTTTGACGTAAACTGGTCTAGGTATGTTTGAGGCTTGTGTTTCTCTGAGAGCTGTATGGGCTCTTTCTATAACTATTTGTTTAGCAATGTCAGAGTCATTGAACAATATTTCGAGTATTTGTGTGATGGTAGAAATTAAATCATTATATTGGATAGTTTCTGGAATTCCTCTAATAATTATGTTGTTCCTTCTGGATCTTGCCTCCAAGTCCAGAATTTTATTTTGCATAGACTGAATATCCAGGTCATGAATGTCTGGTTTTTTGTAAGCAATGTTATTCTGTCCTCATTTTCGGATATTCTAGCTTCTGATTTATCCATCCTTTCAAGAATTTGACTGCATGTGGCACCAAAAGAAAGCACCTGGTTTGATAGTTCTTTCAAAGCTTCTTGGATGGGCAACAAAGCAGTTTTAATATCTTCCATGTTAGCCAGTTGATCCGGTTTATTTGTCATTCCAGCTTTTAAAAGTTCCTGCTGTTTTGTAGTCTTCTGCCTTTTTATTATTGAATCTTTTTCTGGTGACTGAGTGCTGATAATTCGGTTTTAGTTGTTGTTTCCATACTTTTGTCTTCTTTTGACATTGTGAAGTAAAGCAAAACTCTAGTGTAACTGAATAGTAAATATCCACGATTACTAGTCGGACAGTTCCTTTGTTTAATACTCTGTTCAGAGTCAGACAGACAATCAGATCTAATCCTGTGAGTTTGTTTAATTTCCTCTGGTTCTTTCACCTCTCAATTAATATTTAGTTGTAGTAGATTAGTTATAGCCAACAATTAGTGTAGAAAACCTTGCAGTATATTCTCAGGGTTAATTTTTATTCCGACTATCTGGAGAGCTGTAGATGTGCAGTGTCTACAGAATGGCAGCCATCTTTGAATCCATACACTACTGAAATTTCTAAAACTACTGAAACTGATGTTTGTTAGCCCCTGTGGCAACTCTATATTGCCTGTAATGTCTAGTGAATATGTATGAGTGTGTGTGTGTGTGTGTGTGTGTGTGTGTGTGTGTGTGTGTGTGTGTGTGTGTGTGTGTGTGTGTGTGTGTAACTGGCTTCACTCTCCTTTTACCCCCATCTCCAGCCTCGCTTCATAGTATTACCTTTATACATACCTATATAACTATCAGAGGCAGCTAGTTACTTAAAATGGGAGAGAGATGCAAGATTAAATTGAATGGGAGGGGCAAACTGGAATGGGGTGGTGCTATATTACAGGGCAATTAACACTGACCAAGGTTACCATTTTATATTAAATTACTTTGTTGCACATGCTATGCAGTCTACCAGCAGCATTATTCCTCTTTAAAATATATGCCAGTCCTTCTATGAGAAAAGTTCATTTCATACATTTGAGATTACTGAATGGGTTCCTCTGTAGTACCACAAATCCCAATACTCTAAGCATAAAAGATTGCGTGACCCTGGTAGCACAAAGCTATTTATTTGACTACACATGTGATGCAAAACCATTTCCTGTTCCTTTAGGTAAACTGCATTTTGCACAATGAAAACAAAAGAAAAATAAAGAAGCAAAGCAATCTTCCCACATACCAGACTACAAAGCCAATGAAAAAGATGCCAGCAATATTGTATTAAATAGTTTATTCACACTGAATAACAATCTTCCCACATACACTTATTCTCAGTTCAGTTAAATTTAAGTTTATCTAGCAACTGCTTTCTGCCCTCTCTACTTCTTAAGTTAAGGATCAGAGACAATCCACAACAATTTACCAGAAAATGTCATATTTTGCAAGAAAATATGAGGCAAAAATTGGGGACAGTTGAGAACTATGCCCTCTTCACAAACACACACACACACAGATGTGACCATCAATTACAGCCACTTCTTTGACTGTCCACATCTAAGGTGCTCATTTGAGACCAAATAAATGAATAAATATGTAAAAATGGCGCAGAAATGCATCTTGGCTTGCTGCTGTCAGAACTGTAGAGTGTAACCTATTGCAACCTCTCCTACCCTCTCAACTTCTAAGCTCAAGAATTAGGAATAAACACTAACAATCAAAAACATATTTAAATATTGCTATTATGTACTTGGAAAGTTGCTAGTATAACATATTTAGCATTAGTCATTTTTCTCTGATGGATTATGCAGCTAGAAACAAACACCTGACATTATTTACTAACTGTAATTTTTATTCTGTTTCTGAAAAGAGAACCACACCCACATATTTATTTCAACATGTCTTGATGTTCTTATATTTAAATACCACTTTTGGACTCTATATCCTTTTTTATTTTTAAATGTAACCATACCAACATGGGGTCTGGCATCTTGATTTTTTAGTCATTGACAGGTATAAGGTACTGCTATGGGGGCTTCTTTTGCCCCCATTTATACAGACCTATTTATGGGGTCCCTGGAAGATCATCTGATATATAATAACCATAACATCTTCATGGGTGAAAAAGATATATGGAGGCGATACCTGGATGACTGTTGGATGGTATAGCAAGCGGACAAAACATATTTATTGAAATTTGTCCAATATCTCAATGATAATAAATGGGGTATCGAGTTTACACTCAATTGTGACTGAAAGCAAATCAATTTCCTGGATGTTACTGTCACCAGGAATTTAGATGATACCCTTAGTACTCCGGTCTTTTGCAAATATCCTGAATATAATAATCTATTATTCACAACCAGCCTCCATCCGTGTCACATTGTTAGGAACATACCCAAATCACAGTTTCTACATATCAGATATATTTGTTCCACTCCAGATAGTTATGAATTTTTTCAACAAGATCTGATTTGTAGGTTTTAGGTCAGGGGTTATGGATACAATAATATTATGTCTGCCAGTAATTGGGCTTCTGAACAAAATAGGTCGAATTATTAGAATATTGGGAGAAATCTAACCAGGAGACTTACAAGATTAGATTTGTCACCACGTTTGGACGTAATATTAATGTCATCAGGGACATTATTGATCGACATTGGAATATGAAGTAGCAAGTGCGGATGACCTAAAAATCTTCACCGGCAACAGCAAATACTCCCTTGATAAAATACCAAGCTCACGCTGTTAAATACAGCTTCCAAGATGTACAACGAGTCACCAAGTATAGCCAAAATAGCGAAAGGCAATGCGTTTCAAACAAAAACTACTTTATTCCAATGAGTAAACCACAAGCGCTTTTGCCCATTGATAACGGGCTTTTTCAAGAAAAAGCCCGTTATCAATGGGCGAAAGCGCTTGTGGTTTACTCATTGGAATATAGTAGTTTTTGTTTGAAACACATCGCCTTTCGCTATTTTGGCTATACTTGGTGACTCATTGTACATCTTGGAAGCTGTATTTAACAGCGTGAGCTTGGTATTTTATCAAGGGAGCATTTGCTGTTGCCGGTGAAGATTTTTAGGTCATCCGCACTTGCTACTTCTTGGTCCGAGTCTTGTTTGCTTATCGACATTGGAATATATTATTAGAGAATTATGTGCTTTCTGAGGTTCTTGCACCTAGGTGTTTGTTTTCTTATCGTAAGGGGCGGTCTCTTGGGTCTCATTTCAATCATTATAAACATTGAAGAGGCTCTGGTTCTTCTAGTCAACAACTGACTCTTAATGGGGATTGATTGATTGGTTCATTCCATTGCGGTCATTGTTCTTTTAGCAAGTTTATGTTAAAATCTAAACAATTTTCAAGTAGGAATATGAGCAAGGTTTATCATATAAATTTTTTTTGCTAATTGCAGCACTGACTGGTTAGTGTATTTAGTGACCTGCTCATGTTCTGCTTTTTATATAGGTCAAACTTCCTGCTCACTTCGTATACATATGTCTGAACACTTTAGTGACATCAGGAACAAGCAAGCTTCCCGTGCCCTATTTAGACATACTTACTGTAAAACATAACTCTGCTAGATTTACTTTTATGGTGGTAGACAAAATTCAGGGAGATAGAACTTATAAAATAGGTCGGCATTCTGTACTCAACCAAAAAGAAAAAAGTTGGATCATTAAGCTAGGTGACTTGTTTTCCCCAGGTCTTAATAACCACTTATAAGTAATTAATAGGAATAGGTGGAATATCAATGCGCTGACTGTTTTTCTTATATATAGGTACACATGTTTTTCATGTATTTGTACTTTGTCATTAAGGAAGGCACGTTTTGTCGAAACTGGTCTGACTATTTTGGTGTTGCCACGTCTTAATAAATATTGATATTCACTCAGTTTGGTGCTGGCCTCCTCTTCTGTTGAAATTAATGCTTTTTGGCCATTTGCACCAGCCGTACATGCGAGGCTGTTTCAGGTTTCCATGACACCCGCATGTTTCCCACTGCTCCTCTTCCATGCTCATCCCACAGTGCCTTCAGGTTCCATGACACCTAACCCCATGCTTTCCACTGCTCCTCTCTCATACATGTTCCACAGTGCCTCCACCCTGGGTTCCAGGGTTCCATGACACCTAGCCCCATGCTTCCCACTGTTCCTCTCCCATACACATGGATGTCTTTATAATAAAAAATCCAACTTTCATTGCAATACGTGATATTTCATTGTAATACTTGACCACAAATCGTGGTATCTTAGAATTTAAAAAGAAAGGGAATAAACATATTTACATAAACACAAATAAATAGTTATATGTGGAATGGGTTTATAAAGAGGAATGAACAATTGAAGTGACTAGAATCAGAAACAAAACAGTGAGGGGGGGATGCATACTGAGTTATAATATGTGATAAATAAATTGGAGAAGCTGCATTAACAATGATTTACCAGGTTAAGAAATTTGCTGCAGACAACATGGATAAATCCTCCAATTGCAGCAGACAAATTAAGGGAAAAAAAAATAAAGACAACAGTACATTGAGGTAAATGGCCCAAGACCATACATCTCAAATGACCCTGATTTTGTAGAATGCTCATGATATTTTTAATCTTACCTTTGACCTGTCCCTCATAACTTCTCATGTAATGAGTGGTAGTTACTGTTAAGTCAATAATGTGATTGTTTGCACTTACATTACTATTGTTTAGAAAATGCATGTTGATGCAAAAAGTCTTATTTTAAGTGCATCATAGGTCTACATAAAAACAAAATGTTTTATTTTCTATGACCTATGTGACACAATTATTTAAGAATTTTGCTTTCTCAGGAATCCCTGAAAAGTGGAATTTGAAGATTTGCCAAACAATGTGTTAGCAATTAGTTGGTAGTAAGGATTAAAATCTGAGGACAAAAACAGGCTATGGTGTATCAAAAATAAGTGCCCCACTGTAAGTAGGTGAATAGTATGAGGCACACAGTGCATGAACTTTGTCTCCTAATGTGAGTTAAAAATTACAGCAGCAAACAGCTCAAATTACCTTTGCCACTTTGACAGATGAGGGGTCTTAGGTGGTAGGGGAGATGAATTTAAGGACTACAACTCAAGATTAACAAAATAATGAAAATTGGCTACATTAGAAAGAAAAAGAAGTTAACAGGCACTAAGTATACTGTTCTGTGTGTAGACACTGAAAAGCAAGAAATGGTTATTAAACCTGACTGACTAAAATAAAAAGCAGGATACATGTAAAAATGCATGTAAAGCCAATGCAGTGACAGGACCTTAGGGGCTATGATGTAATATTTTAAAGACAAGCACAGCATTGTGAGATACCTAGAGGCAAACTAAAAAATCAAGGTGTCAGACCCCATGTGGGCAGACTCTGGAATTACATTTAAAAATAGAAAAAAGGGTATACTATATAGAGTCCAAAAGCGGTGTTAAAATGTAGGAAACATCAAGACATGATGAAATAAACATTTTTTTAATTTCATTCTGTGGGTGTGGTTCTCCTTTAACTGGGTAAATCCATTGGAGAAAGTGTTCCTTTTCAGAGGCAACACAGCTAGGGCCCCTGCCTGATTAAGTGACTTGCTCAAAGTTGCACAATAGGCAAATGAAGGTGAAAGGAATCAAGCTCTATATCACTGACTACAGAAAGAAGCTCATTAACAGCTTAGAACCTTAACCCTCTATATTAACTACCAAACAACTCTAATTCTCTTAAAAATGTTAGAACAGCAGGTGTTAAACCAGCATGTATTTTCTGAACAATAAGAATATGAAACTCTAATGACTATCTAATTTTTTTCAGTTGGTCATAATTTTTTTTTGTCATTTTCTGGTAAACTAAAATCTTACTGAAGATTGCTGTCAAATTAATAATGTCCTACAGAGTTTCATAATTTACATTATTCAGAAAATGCCTGCTGATGCAAAAACTGTTGTTCTCTTAACCTTTCAAGTATTTCAGACTAATATTTAAAAATGTAGCTCATTTTGATCTTTTGTCCTGTCATTTTTGGCTTTGTCCATAACAGCTGAGCAAAGAAGTTTAAATTATGAAAGTACAATCTGCCCTACTCTAATGGTATTAGATGATACCCATATAAAAAAGGTGATGTGTGTGTGTGTGTGTGTGTGTGTGTGTGTGTGTGTGTGTGTGTGTGTGTGTGTGTGTGTGTGTGTGTATATATATATATATATATATATATATATATATATATATATATATATATATATATATATATATACACACACACATTGGCATTTTAAATATCTTTATTGAATTAGCACTTGTGACATAGGCAAACTTAAATTTATATAAAAATAATCAAACCACATTAACAAGTTCACATTTACAATTATATGATATATATCAATAAATATGAATTATAATTTAAGCAACATTACATAAATTATTCAATTTAACCTCAGTCCTTCTTCAAAACATTCTTCTAATTTTATTGTTCATACAATTTCCATTTTTTCTATATTATTTACTTCTACCCTTTTCTAAAGATCTCACTTCCTGTTCTTTTATCTGTGTTATAATAATTCAATACTTTCAAATATAGCTGGTTTATATTTTGATTTCCATTTTCTAGAAATTACTTTTTGACAGCCACTAGAATTAAACTTACTTATGTCTAGGCAATTCAGATCCTGTATCCCTGCTCAAAAATAATTCCCTTAGTTACACAAACTCATTTAAGTAAATTAGGCACATTGCTTTGTTTTATTTATTTACTTATTCATTTTATTGATGCTTAAATGTTTTTAAAGTAAGATATATTTATTGAGTGGTTTGCTGTTGCTACCTGGCACTATGAAATTGTAACATAAAGAATGTATCACTTTAAAAGTTTGTAAAGCTGGGGAGGGGCTTGTGAGTGTTCCGCTACGCAGGCAACCTTTCAATGTGTATCTAGCAATCATGTGACTAGGTGGAGGGAAATTTAAACCCCTGTTTCCTGTGTAGGCTTTTTTCTGAGGAAGTTGATTTATTCAATTCAACATAAAGCTTTTTTATGTGCTTAAATTCTTTGTTATAGTATATTAAATGCACTTTGAATTTATTCAACTTGTGTATAGTGTTGGTGTACTACTGGTCGGCTTGCCTGAGCAGATTCCATGTGTGTGAGTTTACAGAATTCCCTTAGTTACACTTATTTGCTTGCCCACTATTCCTGAAAGAGTACTCTGCAGAGAATTTTTAAAGTTTGGCAACTCATTATAATCCCAGAACATATGTTCCCAGTTACTTTATTCTTCATGATCACACATTTACCATCTACCTGAGGAATAATTCTTTGGAGTCTGTTTGGGGTATAAAATTATCTATACAGACACTTTCAGGCAAAAATCCTAAATCTTCTAGATTTTGCTGCATATTTGGAAGCCATACATGTGTACTCCCATTGTTGCGAATTGCACATCTAATCCCTCCTCCAAATCTTTTCTGACCTCTTTTGATTGATTTCAATAGTTGTCATGCAATATTTTATTTATCCTATTAATTATCCCCTTTTTCAGCTTTTCTTCTGGATTCATTTAAAAACACAACCAGTACAGGTCTTTCATTTAGGATTTCCCTTTTCATTTTGTCTTTGTCTATACCCTGATATTAATCTAATCACTAGCCTGCAATCCAAATGTTTACTGAGACAAAAAATGTTAGGGGCTGCCATTGCTGTTATAAGGCGACATATGCAACATGCTGAGGGTGGTGATAATGCAAATGCTGCTGGACAACCAACAGTGAGAAGATGGAGAAGAGTGTACAGGCCCAGGGTAACCAACCAGGGGCTACATGAGCTGGAGATAGTGGACCGCTATAGAGTGGACAGAGACCTCTTGCAGCAAATTGTTGAGCTGTGCAGGCCACGCCTCACACACAGAACCAGCAGAGGGGAACCCATCCCAGTGGAAACCAAGGTATGTGCTGGCCTAAGAATATTAGCAACAGGTACCTTTCAGAGACCAACTGGTGATATGATGGGGATATCACAGGCATCAGCATCCAGGGTACTGCACCAGTTCCTGGATGAAATGTCAGCACATGTCTGTGATCATGTATATTTCCCCAATTAAGATAGCGGAATACCCTGAGGTAGTGGGTGCAATAGACTGCACGCACATACACATCAAAGCACCAGCCAGTGAGCGGGGTAGGGTCTACTTCAACCGCAAGGGCTTCCCCTCCATCAACTGCCAGGTCATGTGTGATGCCCAGGACATAATACTGAATGTGTGTGCTGTCTGCCCTGGAAGCTACCATGATTCCCATATCTGGCATCTGACACAGCTGTACCAGACATTTGCCAGTGGAGACATCCCACATGGTCACCTGGTGGGGAATGCTGGCTATGCACTGGAGCCATGGCTGATGACACCCATCAGAAACGCACACACACCTGAACAGGAATGCCATAATGAGGCACACGCACAAACATGAAATGTAATTGAGCGTGTGTTTGGGCTGCTCAAGTCAAGGTTCCGGTGCCTGGACACATCTGATGGAGTGTTGCAGTACTCACCAACTACATGTACCCAAATTGTCATGGTATGTGCTATGCTACATAATATGATCCTGCGAAAACAGCTGCAGCAGGACCAGCACAGGCCTGGGCCAAACAGCCCCCCACCATTGCCAAGGCCATCATAGGCAGAGCGGGACTTGGAGGAGGAACAACCTGAGCCTCCCCCAGTAGGCAGAAGGAGGCATGCCCAGTATGCTTTGGCCTTGACAAAGAGGCAACGCATAGCACATACACCCACTCAGTAGGAACTCTGGAAATGATACCTCTCTCTGACTCGCACATATAGTAAAAAGGATGCCTAAGTTGACACTACCTGCTTTCAAACATGTATAGGGAGTGTAATATGTGCATCCAACATAGCCAGCCCTGCAGTACCACCTGAGGCTTGATTGCCATGTGTTAAGCAATATAAAGCAGTGCTAAACAGCATTTACCACCATGTAGTATATGTAAAGAAAATCGCACACACCAACTAGCACAACTATGGTCAATGTTGAGTAATATTGGCAAACGTCCAGCAATGTTGGTTAATACTGAGCAATGTTGGACAAGCTGGGTCTAAGTATATGAAGGTCTCTCCAAACACCATTATATTGGGTGACTTCAACTACCCAAACATTGACTGGGAGCATTACTCAAGCCCCAACACCCTAGCCCAAAGATTCCTAGAATTTATAAACTCAAATGCTATGGAACAACTGGTCACCAACCCCACAAGAGGGGATAACATACTGGACCTGGTCATCACCAACATGGGGACTTTATGCTCTATACCGGAGGTATTCCCCTCATTGGTAAGATCGGACCATAAATTAATCTCATTGGATATCCACATCCCGATCCCAACCACAGCCCAGAAAACCACAGTGAAAAACTTCTCAAAAGCTAACTTCACACTTCTCAAATCTGAGGTGGAATCCTTCAAGGCCCCCGGGCCAGTGGAAACTATGGCTCAAACTGCAGAATCCTTTATAAACACATTCTATGGACACCTTCAGGAATGCATGGATCGTGCCATCCCAAACAAAACCAAGACCCAGTCTTCCAAAGGCAGGCGTCCTGCCTGGTGGACCCCAGCCATAAATAAGCTGTACAACAGAAGGAGGAAGCTACTACATGATAGAGCAAAATCCCTAAAAGGGAAGGCATCTCTGATCAGTACTAGCAAAAAACTACGATCCCTCATAAAATCATCCAAGGCCAGCTTCGAGAGAATAATTGCACAGGACACTAAAGATAATCACAAGGCCTTCTTTAGTTATGTTAGGAACCTGGGTGGAAACTCCTAGATATGCTCAGAGTTGGTCCAAAATGACAAAAAATACACTGAACCCACAGACATTGCCAACATCCTGGCAGACAGGTTCAGTGCAAACCCCCCCCTTCCCCCCCTAAAGAGCAAATATCTATCCCAGCAGAGTGCTGCCTCCCTGACATCTCAGATGCTCAGGTGAGAGCCGCCCTCTCCAAAGCAAAAAACACAGCATCAATGGGACCAGACGGTGTCCCAGGCTGCATCCTACATGAACTCCAAGAAGAGCTAAACCCCCACATAAAGTTGCTGTTCAATCTCAGCCTTACTACAAGATATGTACCCAAAGAATGGCATACAGCAACAGTGGTCCCACTCCACAAAGGTGGCGCCTCTGCAGACCCTGGAAACTATCGCGCCATAAGCCTGACTAGCCTGGTCTGCAAAGCTATGGAGAGGATCATCATAGAACTCATAAACAAAGACATTGGGTACCTACAGACACTGGATCCTACCCAATTCGGCTTTGTTAAGGGCAGATCCTGCCTCTTAAACCTGGTTGATTTCTTTGAAACAGTCACCAAGGCCATTGATGAGGGGAAGGTAGGCCACGCAGCCTACCTGGACCTCACAAAAGCCTTCGACACAATACCCACTCGGGCATCATAGATAAGCTCTCCAGCTTAAATATAAACCCCTATGTCATAAGATGGGTTGCAAACTGGCTCAAGGACAGAACCCACATAGTCAGAATTGCTGGAGCCATGTCAGACTCTAAACCTGTTACAAGTGGCATCCCACAAGGCTCAGTCCTGGGACCTCTCTTGTTCGGTATATATTTTTTGGAGGTTCAGGCTAACACGGGAGGACTGTGGCTGACCAAGTTCGTATTTGACTGCAAACTGGGTGCCATAATTGACTCTCCAGCTGACACAAGCATCCTCCAAAAGGGTCTCATAGAGACAATACTGGTGCCAGAGCCATGGTCTAAAGCTAAACACTAAAAAGTGTATAGTCATACCCTTTGGCAAAAACAAAGTGCCCACAAATTACCACATAGGCGGGAATCCATTAAGAACGGAAGAAGTAATTAGGGACCTGGGGACCCAAGTTGATAGTAATCTCTCCTTTGACAACCACATTGCCAAAGTGGTTAGAAAGACCTTCTATATAACCCACCTTATCATGAAAGGATTCACATCTAGATCGAGGGAGGTCATTGTGCCCCTTTATTCATCCCTCATCAGGCCCATAATTTAATACAATGCCCCATCTGGGATGTACCTTACATAACACCTGCAGCAACTAGAAAGACCCCAAAAGTACCTCACAAAGAGGATCATGGGACTCAAACAGATGCCATATGCTGCTTGGTTAAAGAAACTCCAGCTCTACTCAGTTGTATACCACCTACTTAGAGGCGATCTATGCCTGACGTATAAAGCCATGTCTAACCCGGAATTAATGAGCATGCTCCACCTCAGAAAATCCAAATCACTTAGAGCTACGCGCTTGAGGGACTTGAACCTCAGCACAGAAATAAATAGGACATGCTGGAGGGACAGATTCATAACCCAGAGGCTCTCTTCGCTCTGGAATAGAATCCCAGTCCATGTTAGGCAGAGCCCCTCACTGACTGTCTTCAAGAGGAATCTTGAAGAGTGGATGGGAGATCGTAGGTTTACCCCGGGGATTACTTCAGTGTCACTACTAGACAGAGGCACAGTAAACTAACCTTAAAAAGGGCACAGTAAAATCAGTTCAGAGGGTGGCAAAAGCCAAACACACTCTGGCTAGGCTTGTAAATGCCTTAGGGCAGATAGCCTAGTATGAACCTATGAACCTAAGTAGGGCATAGCCGAACAAAAGCCAACATGCTCATATTTGCTCTACTGGACCTTAAGCAGTCTGGTCTGCTCAGTATGAAAATATAAAGCAGTGATGGGCCTCGACCCCAGGATACTGTGCACTACAGTCATAGTACTGAACCAATAAACCATGACAGTATTGCAGTGGTCAGCCTGTATGAAGAAATGTTGATAAGTCTATGCAAAGTATTCCATGGAATCCCTGCAGGCACAGCATAATCCCTGTTGAGTTATGACACAAAGGTGAGTCCCGCAGTAAGAATAGAACCTGACTTTCAACACACACAGTAGAAATTTTAATATTGGACAGCTACACATACATCAACAAATGTAGAGGACCTCAGACAGCAACATACTGAAAGGTCACACTGGGCATGCTCACACACTTGAATAAATGAGACAAATGTCAGGCAACAGAACACTGACAGTCTGAACTGGGCATGTTCACACACTTAGGCCATGTCGGAGTACAGCAGTGGGCCACACATATCAGGGAGTTGCATGTGTGAACCCAGGAACCTCCCACTATCCAGCAATCTGCCCTATGCACACAGTTATATGACAACAGACACATATATAATATAGTGAAACCCTGTCATAATCAAATATGTTCTGCAGATACCCAAGTTGTTCATAGAAAGTGGGAAAGCAAAGACAATAAAACCTGCAAACAGTATCAGCAATAAACATTGTGCATCCTGAACATTATCATAGGTTCAGAGGTTGATACTAGGCTATCTGCCCTAGGGCATGTACAAGCCTAGCCAGAGTGTGTTTGGCTTTCGCAACCCTGTCAAAGTAGAATACTGTGCCTATGAATAGTAGGTCACACAAGATAGCCCATTTACATTTAGTGTATTGTGCCTCTGTCTAGCAAGGACCCAGAAGATATCCCATGGGTAAACATACGATCACTCATCCACTTGTTAAGATGCCTCCTGTAGGTGGTCAGTGGGTGGCTCTGCCCATTCGAAACCGGGATTACAAACCGGAGTGAGTGGAGCTTCTGGGATAAGAATCTGTCCCTCCAGCATGTCCTATTAACATCTGTGCTGAGGTATATGTCCCTGGAGTGTGTAGCTCCAAGGGAGTCGGATATCCTGAGGTGGAGCATGTCCATTAATTCTGGGTCGGATATTTCCTTAAACTACAGGAACACAACACATCCGAGTAGATGATAAGCGACTCAGTAGAGCTGGAGTTACTGTAACTGAACTGTGCAGGGCATCCGTGTCAGTCCCTACATCTGTTTGTTGAGGAACATTTGTGGCCATTACAGTTGCTGCAGGTGTCAGGTAAGGTGCATTCCAAATGTGGCATTGTAACCAAGCATGGTCGTGATGAGTATAGGGGCACAATAACCTCACTTGATCAACATGTGAAACCATATGGGATAAGGTGGGCTGTATAGAAGTTCTGTCTAACCACTTTGGCAATGTGATTGTCAAAGGCGAGAGTATGAACAAGTTGTGTCCCCAAACCCCTAACAACTACTACCGTATGTAATGGATTACTACCTATGTGGTAATGTGTGGGCATGTTGTTATTCCCAAAGGGGATGACTATGCAACTAATGGCATTTAGCTTTAGGCCATGGCTCAGGCACCAGTCATCCTATCTCTGTGAGACCCTGTATGAGTATGCATTTGCCAGCTGGAGAGTTGATTATGGCACCCAGTTTGCAGTCATCTGCGAACATGGTCAGCCATATTCCTCCTGTGTTAGCCTGTACATCACACAAATATATATTGAACAAGAGAGGTCCTAGGACTGAGCCTTGTGGGATGCCATGTGTAGCTGGTGTGTAGTCAGACATGGCACCTGCAATACTGAGCATGTGGGTGCTATCTCTGATCCAGGTAGCAATCCATCATGTGAGATATGTGTCAATATTGACACCGGTGAGCCTATGCATAATGGCCGAGTGGGGTATTGTGTTGAAGGGTTGTGCAAGGTCCAGGCAGACTGTGTGGACAACCATCTCTACACCAATTGACCTGGTAACTGTTTAAAGAATACGAACAGGTCCAAGAGGCAAGATCTGCCCACAACAATGCTGAAATGTGTAGGACCCAGTGTCTGTAGGTTCCCGATGTCTATGTGTATGAGTCCCATTACAATACGCGCCATAGCTTTGCAGAACAGGCTAGTTAGCCTTAAAGGCCAATATTGTCTGTGGTCTGTTGTGACAGCAACTCTGTGGAGTGGGACCACTATCGCTGTATGCTATTCCGTGGGTACATATCCTGCAGTAACTCTGATATTGAACAGTGACATAATGTGAGGGTTACGTATGTCATGAAGCCCGTGTAAGACGCAGGCTGGGACACCGTCTGGTCCCATTGATGCTGTGTTGTCCGCTGTGGGGAGGGCAGCACTCACCTGTTTATTTGTGATGTCAGGAAGTTACACTCTGTTGGGATGGACAGTATCTCCTTAGGGGGGATGGGGGAGACATCTGCACTGAACCTGTTTGCCAGGATGTTGGCAATGTCTGTGGGTTCAGGGTATGTTTAGTCAGTATGCAGTAACTCACAGCATATCAGTGAGTGTCCACCCAGGTACCTGAATTAACTGAAGAAGGCCTTGTGAGTGTCCTACGTGTCTGGTGCAATTGTCCGTTAGAAGCGGGCCTGACATAAATACATGAGTGATTGTGGCTGTCTGCTAGTACAGATCATAAAAGCCTTCCCTGTCTGGGATTGTGCTCTATCATGTAGTAGCGTCCTCCTTTCATTGTATAGCTTATTAATGGCCAGGGTCTACCAGACAGGTCCCCTGCAATTGGAGGAGTGAGTCCAGTTGTTATTTGGGATAGCAAGATCCATGCAGTCCACTAGGTGTCCATATAATGTGTATGTAAAGGATTCAGCAGTCTGAGCCATACTTATCACTGTCACAGGGTCTCTGAATGATGCCACCTTGGTTTGGAGAAGTGTGACGTTTGCTGTTGAGAAGTTCACCAAGATTACCCAGGATGAGTGTGGGGGCGGGATATGGATGTCCAGTGAGATAAATATATGTTCTGACTGTACCAATGAGGGGTATATCTCAGGTGTGGAACATAGAGTCCCCATGTTGGTGATGATCATGTCCAGTATGTTGTCCCCTCTTGTGGATGTGGTGACCGGTTGTGCCACAGCATATGAGTTTACAAATAGTTGCAACTGTTGGGCAAGGGTGTTGGGGCCTGAGTATTATCCCCGGTCAATGTGTGGGTATATGAAGTCACCCAATATAATGGTGTTTGGGGAGACCTTCATATTGTCCAATGTTCCCAGGAAAGCCGAGTGTGGTTCTTGAGTTTGGGAGGATGGTCTGTAGCAGGCAACAAACCAAAAGGCAGATTTGCACAATGTTAGGTGCATATGTATGGTCTGTGATGTTTTGTGCAGTGCTACCAACCCGGAGGTATGTGTATCTGTGATGTATATGGATACTCCCCCTATTTGTGTTGGCCATTCCAAGTTTTGTGGTCAGAAAGCATGGTATTAAATATAACCTGGTAGTGCTGGTGTGCATTTGGGAGCCTGAACCAGGTGTCTGTTAGTGCACAGATATCGCTGTTGTCCATACTGAGGAGATTCCTGAGTGGGTGCAATTTGAGGGTAACATATCTGGTGTTGAGCAGCATTACCCTCAGTGTCATGTACTCTGTAATGTCTATGGAGGTGGATTTGTCTTTTGAGCCCCACTTAAAAAAGGCAGTATGGTGGTAGCAAGTGCCTTAGCCAGTATTCAAAAGTCCAAGAGTGACAGGTGCAAGCTGTCCATAGGGAAGCTATGTGGCATGTTGAGCATGTCACCCCAGGCTGACAGACACTGTATCCCCTGTGAATGACACCAATATGTTAGCCAACTGTTAAACATGATCAGTTTGTTGGTATACTGTGACATCATGCTTGGTGAGTGTAAGATGCTAAACAAGGTCAGGGTCATACTGGCCTGGGCTATATAATCAGAGAGTTCCTCTATGTATCATGTCATGTGGTCCAGGGAGGAACGTCTGAGGTTGTACGCACCAGCATGGACAATGATGGAGCCAGTCCTGTACTTGCTTTGGAGTGACCTGAGTGCATGTGTTATGTTGCGGATCCTGGCACCCGAGAGACAGCTCAAAGTGACTATTCCCTTGTTTGGCCTGGTGAGTGGGATGTCAGTGTGTCTGACAATAAGTGTCACCTATTACAAGTGTATTAGGTGTGTTGTTTAGCTCGAAGGGCAGTGACGGTGTGGCACACTGACATTGTGAACTATGTGATATGTGGGTATTGTAGTGGGTTACCAGTTGTTTGTGTGTCTGCTTTGGAGGTCTCTGCTGCTTAGGCAGAGTTTATATAGAGCCTCCGAGTATGTTTATGTGTGATAATGTGGTTTGATTGCTGTCGCTATAGGTTTATGTGAGACTGATATGTGGTGTGTGTGGTTACCTTCACCACCTGATAGACTATGCCAGTCATGGGTCAAGAGAGCTCAGCCTCCTGTATGTCAATATTGTTGCATCTCTCACATATATCTGAGTTTGTTGGGAGGAGGAGAGGGTTGTCTGTGTACATGAGGCAGATGTGACATTGTGTCAAAACCACAATATTCACTAGCTGGACTGGAGAATACACACGAAACCGACTCGTGGACATTCCAGGATATTATGATGACATACTCCGTAGCCTGATCACAAAGGATCAGTAGGGTGTTAAGTGTGTAAAAGAGTATAACAGGGATTAGTGCTCAGGTTTGTTGGTGTTTTGTAAAGAGTAGCTGAGAAGGAGTCCAGACTGAATCATGACACCTCCTTCAGCTATGTCATAAATAGCAATGTACACTCATATATGTCCTGAGTCAGGGCCAACTGTACCTGACTGACAATGCAGACATCCTGTCAGACAGGCCCATATAGACATACCCACCTCCCACTGACGATAATCCCTGTCATCATACCAGGAGATATCACATGCAGAATGGCTGAACAGCACCCCCCCAAAGCCAAAAGCATGGCAGCAATTGGATTACATTGTTTCCCAATATGTGTCAAGCATGAACTACAGAACAAACAGACCCTGCACCTGAACAGTCTGTTGAACCTCACCATCTCCACAGGATCTGGAACCGTTGAATGTGTTACAGCAACATATGGCACTCCCCACAAGTGTTGGTGCACAACACACCATGGGAAGTATAGTCCAGTAAGCCTATGAAGTCTGATCTACAAGGCCATGGAGTCCATAATGGTTTAAGTCATAAACAGAGCTATTGGAAGCTGACAAACACACAACCCTACCAACTGTGGTATGTTCATGTGCAGATCATGGTTCCCAAACATGCTAGACTGTTTGCAAGGTAGCCACCCAGGACATACATCACTGAACAGAGCTACACATGTCCCACATACCCCGGGATTCATGAAGCTCGGCGCAAGGACGGCAGTAGGCTTGTGCCGACAGTGCAGCATGAAGATGGTGCAGTAGCGCCAAATGCATATTAATGAAGGCGCACTGCCACCACAGCCATGTGCACAGGAAAGGAGTGCGAGTGCATAGGGTGTGTCGAAGTGCCGCACGGAGGCGTGGAAATGCCAACTGTCGATGTGAAACCTAAAATGCTTGCATATAACAAGTTGCAAGATAGTAATCACATTTGTCAGTGTCCGGGGATACTGAAACGTATGCAAAGCATGCAAGAAAGTCCCTGCGAACACAAAATGAAGAAGCAAACACAAATGCACGGTAGGGAATAATGGGTCCCTATCCCACAAACAAATGAAATGGAAGACCGTGTGGCCATAGTCCAACGCAGTGTAGATAGCTATACCAAGTGGAAGTGAAATGCATCAAATGTTAGTGAGCTGCCAGTAGGTATGTCCAGCCCAATGGTTAGGGCCGCCAGCTGACCCATAATGTGAGGGAGGGAACACAGCCCAGCAGATGTGTCCATAACAAAATACACAATAAATGTACATATCTAGGGGACGTATGTCCGAATCATATCCAACAAGGCATGTAATAGTCACATACAAAAGGTATGTCCGTATGTCACATACCAAATGTGATAGGAAATAGAATAAGCATGTAAATGAAACAGAAGGAGCATATAAACAGCTACAACAATAAGGAAATATGTAGGCTGAAAGGAACAGTATTATCCGAACCGTCGACAGTGGGTATGTGCTGTCCAGTACAGTCAGATATGTGTACGGAATATATCCCATCCTGGACATAGGAAAAGGTGGCATCCTACCAATGAGTAGAACAGTCTGCCAAACTCCACAAATCAGTGTTACAAGCTGAACTTGTCAGGATGTGTCACAGTTGAATGGGTAGTACCCGGGTATACCAACCATGTAATGAAAGTTAAGTATGGGCGTGTACCTATGTGCGTGAGGTATAGCATGTGTAAAGCAAACATAGCAGGGTAGTCCACACAACCATACAGGTACCCGACATATGTAGGGTATTCAATGTGTTACTCTGGCCGTGTCATGGGCCAACAACCAAAGCAGTGATGTATGGGGTGTGAGGAATATATGTGTGTGGGGGGATGGGTAATGGTACAATCCTCCAAGGCGATACTGTGTCGTATGCAAAATAGGTGAACCGGAGGTGTATGAGGGAGTTGCAGATGAAGCTGAAAGAAACAGAAACACATGTATAAATAGCTGCAATATAACCAGACAGGCCATACTGTAGAATGCAATCCCACAAACATATGAATATTGAAATGTGCGATACAAATGTATAGACATGTCACCGGCACATACCCACAGATTGGTCCCGATGGAACTAGCCATAACAAACGCAACACATCTGGATGCATAATGGACTATCCAGCATACCTTCCACATCACACAACCTGCTCCCTTACCTGAACGTCCACCAAATCCAGCCATACTTAGCCTACAGGTTTGGTGCAGCCACATCTACACATAGTGACCACTACGCATATGTAGTAAGTAGTGTCACCCTAGGCAGTTGCAGGATTGCACACTATGTATCCCTTGCATGTAAAACCCCCAGCACATTTTCATAACGCCAGAAAAATGGTCAGTATTCGTCTTGTTTTGGTCTTGTCCAATTTTTGGGATATCCCACATGGGATACGTAACCAGTGTAAACATTAGAATGGAAGACACGAAGTCCAGTCCTGTAGATATCTGGACACAAGTTGGAATGTGCATTACTGGTGCACGACACTGTCCAGTCCTAAATGGTCATGCATAACCTACTACCCAGGATCAAATACCTGCCCATGACGCACGTGTCCCGACACGAATAAGCGAGAAAATATATTGCACACATTCGCATAGTCGCACATGGTATAAGGGTGATGAAGGCACTGACGTCAACAGGATACCCCTGATCCACTGTGTGAGGGACAATTAATGTGTGTGTAGGTGTGACCTGACCAAGAATGGTACAATGCCAAATGTCTTGTGACCGTAGGAAATAACTATGCACCATACTGCATGTAACAGTTGCCTAAAGCGGTCACGTCAGGATAGAATAAACGTAATTCATACAAGAAACAGGCAAACAACAAAAGTGCCAAAGGTATAAGGCTTACAGCTAGGAAACAAATGAATGTCCTAAACCTGCAGTGACTGTGGCTATGTGTTGGCCCAAACAATCTGGTGTCCGCAGTAGGGTTCTCATCTGTCCCGCTTTGCAAGGGACAGTCCATCGTTGGACAGTTGTGTCCTGACAAAAGACATGTCAAATGTCAAATGTCCTGAGATTGTAGGACATAATTATGTCCCATATGTTATGCAATAGTAGCAGAAAATAATTATTGCAGTATCTACAATACCTAAATGTACAAGAAACAGAATAAGCAAATAAACCGCTACAACAATAGGCTTCTATGTAGGCAAATAAGTAAAGTTCTATCTGTTGTACTGACCATGGGTATGTGTCAGCTTGTAAAATCTGGTGCGTTCCGAAAATGTCCCATCTTGGCCATTTGAAAAGGTGCCAACCCTAGTCACCGGAATACAGCACAACCCGTACATATGACAATGTCAATGATACCAATGGTCAGAGCATTCACACAATAACTGGCCAGACCCTTAAAAGCTCACAAAGCCAGTGACCTTTGGGGAAAGGTGTTGAATGAGAATGACTACTTACAACAATGAAGAGTAATAGACGCATTTAACTGCAGACAATTAGTAGTATTACAAATCTGTCAACATGTTCCAAGTTAATAGTACTAATATGGTAGAGGTGTCCGTGATTGTTCCTGAGTTGTCATAGTGTTGTCCCTGTCACTGTAGACATGAGTCCCCGAGTATCAGAGAGGTCCGTACACAGAAGTACACAAACCAACTGTCCCATCTGTTGACAGGACTATTGCATACCTGTAGTGATTTCATAACAAATGTTCAAAATAATATTCATTGTATGTATAAATGAATGAAATATTCAAATGGGAAGGGAAACCACCCCCCAACCTGCATTAAGTAGTAGAACCACTCCCCGCCCTAAATTATGTAACGCCGACCCAATAATGTGGTCAGAGGTGCCCAAACACCTGCGTCTGTAAACACAGGTAGAATGTTAAACTTTGGACTAACTCTGTCCATGTGCTACATCTGATCTTTGAACAGTAACAGGGCAGTGCTAGTCACCAGTCGGCTGAGCCTAAACCCGGACCAGCCCATAAACACCCTGACAATCCAGCATGCGGATGTGCGAGGACTATAAGTGTAGGAGTTATGAATATCCTTGGAGTGAGTAGACTTGCAGCACGGGTCCAGAGCAGTAGGAAACAGGGATTGTCCTAATTGTAGTACTGCAGTTTTCCCAGCAGGAGAATGGATGCCTGCTGTGTAAGGAAAGTGGTGAGGCATATGTCAGAGTAGCTATGAACCATGGGTATACATATAAATGAGCCAGAACACCAATAGTGTAGTGGTTACAGCATCCGCCCAACATAAAGGCATTCCCGGTGCAAGTACGACTATAGCACATATTAATTGTGTAATGAATGCCTCTGTGCTGTAAAGCCAACATTTATACATTTAAAGGTGACTGCATTCGCATGGGTCTGTTAACCGGATTCTATCAAAGTGGTACTGTCATAAGGAATAAGGCACATGTAATCCTAAAGACATGCCTGTAAACATATGTAACTCAGAATAAGTAGATGCAAGTGGGCCTGCGTGGGTGTACGCAGCTATTAGCAACACAAATGTATGTTGTCTTCTACAGCTGTAAATTTCATATATATATATATATATATATATATATATATATATAGTTAGACAGGTGTGTGTATAGATAAATATCCACAGTCATAACAGAAATATGCAATTATATAGCTACATATCTATCTATATATACATATATATATATATATATATAATATATATATTTATAGATATGTTAGTAACGCTGAAAGACCAAAGCAAACCTAAGGGTTGTGAAGGGAATCCAGAGCAAGTTAGGAATTATGAAGTGCTCGCAGCGTATGTCACATAAAGCTGCACAAGTGTGGGTAGAGCACTGATCTCCACACCAGAGGCAGGGCTATACCAGTGGCCATAACATCGTTGAAGTGCTACGTCAACATTGTAAACAGATGGAATGTAGGACATGTTGTGACCACCTACACCTGTAACCCGCAGATCATTCGTAACCCATGATAGCAGGAAAGGCACATATGTGCAAATATGAATGGATGGTGAGCCTGTGAATACACAAGGCAGTACAAAATGTGTATAGGGCCCCAACGCTCATGCGAGGGCAATGTGTAAAGGTGTGTCATGGCTGTGATATCAGGTGTATAATGGCTGTTATGCAGGGAAACTCAACACAGGTGTGCAGGAGAAACTATGGATATGCGAGTATGGACACAGGAGTGATAGGGTATGTTGCGCCGGGTGCAATGGAGCGGCCCATGGAGGTCAGCTAGTACGTAGTTGCGATTCCCAGATAGACCATCATTTGGGTGGAGACATGTGTGAATGGGCGTATTGTTGTCAGACGTTGTGCGTCAGGTCTGGCAGCCCGGCAAGTAAAATTTATACACCACCCATGAGCGGAACGGAGTTCTGCTGTGACAACCCCAAACCGTGAAAAGCAGAAAAACACAACTACATGAAGACAACAATTTGTCAATGTACAGTCACAGTCACACAAACACACATCCTATCAACAGTAATAACATGAATGTGTACAGAAACAAACACAGTAGCAGGAATAATAGGCTGCACATACGAGGAATAGGTCGAATGACACTATCACAACCCAGTTAGCAGCGGCACCCCAGACATGAATAACATGCGACATCTGTCCGCTACATAACGTGCAATATACTGAGCACAAGTTCACCGGAGTGAAGTGTCGGTGTCAGAATGACTAAGGCAATAGTATGCTGTTGAAGCAGGGATAAAATCAATACGCATGTGTAACTGTATAGGTTAACGGACACACAGATGTATATATATATATATATATATATATATATATATATAGATATATATATATATATATATATATGTATAGATAAAAATGTATATAAAAACATAGCTATATTAATTTACATACACATATATATCCATATGGATATATATATATATATATATATATATATATATATATATATATATATATATATATATATACACACACAAGGATATACTACGGAGGATATCTATAGACAGATAGATATACACAAACAACCGGTAGTGATATATAAACATACATACAAAACAAACTATGTGTCAGTGTAGATATACACATTCACATAAATAGGTTACTTCACAGTAATTAGGGGTAACATCTTTATTGCCTAGGCATTTGTGACTGGGAGGTCCAATAAAGAAACGTTGTACCCCCCACATCACCCAGCTAGGCCACACAGACATACAGACAGGCAATACAGATCAATATATTGCTGCTGTCCAAAACACCGGTAGGAAAGGACCAGTGGGAGAGTACTGCAATGTCTACACTTTAAACATGGATAACGGTATCCCTTGAGGGACCCCAAAAATTCAGGGTATGAAAGAATCTGCTGACACTAATACGAGAAGGATGTAGTGTACATGGAACAGTAGGTTGTGCAAGTGTGATAATACATGGGATGACAAAACGTACATGTGTCCCGAGATGGGGAGAGTGGGAAATGTGTAGAGGTGTGCTCATACCCCAGCTGCACTCGCAGTAAGTATTTGTCATGACTGCTGTAGAGGGGTGCCAGGTAGGTGGACCATGGGTATGCATTAATGGGCTTAAGTGTGCAGGTGCTGGTTGGCAGAGATGTAGTAGGCCCGCCCAGTGGAAGTAATTAATATTCCTATGTGGGCATAGCATACTCCTACACCTCCCAAACCTGAAGAGCACATCTACCGGATAGTTTGTAAACCATCGGGGAATACATAGAGACCTACACAGTGCTGTGTATCCAATTAGCATGGACTTCCATAGTTATGTATCAGAATGTAACAAAGTCCAACTAAACACTGCCAGAACTACTGATATTAGGTGAACAGGTGGCGGAATACAGGTAATGACAGATGACAACATGTATGAGTCATAAGCGGCATGTACCTTGGCAAACGTGAATGAATACATATGTTCTGTGACTGTGAATGTGTCCGGTGAATAGAACCAATCATCTAAATGTGTCCCGCAGGGTGTTATGCATTGTTCCCAATACAGTGTTCAGTCACACCCATTGGTATGTGTGTTCTGCTACTGATGGAAAGTGCTTAAGTTGCTGACCACCACAGGTAGATGCTAGCATAATAGAAGAGGTTAAACACCCGTATGCATGCGAGGGACACACCCGTCTGGGCAGTTGTGTCTTGCAAAATGACAGTTATGGTACCTGGCCCATAAGTTCGGGAATGTTGGCTATATAGTGTGTGTAGTGGTGTCAGACATCAATTTGTTGTATCAGTAACAGCTACATGTAATAGGAAACAGTACTATCAATTATAATGCTACATGAATAACCTTAACGTATGCAAACCGTGGAGGTCGTACGTGTACTACTGGCTGTGGGTCAGACCTCTCAACCAATTGGAGACAAATTTCAACAGAATCATGGACAAGTCAAGAAAACACAAGGACAATCAGGGACACATTTAAAATATTAGAGCTATTAACTGGAAACGTTGACAGAATCAGAGCATATGAATCAATACACATTTGCTGAAGTAAAAGAAGTTTGTAACTTTTAATTATTGTCATTATTCATGAAGTGTAATTCACCACCTTTCCTCCAAACATCACTAGTCTTAGGAGGGATTAAGAGGGACAGAGTTACAATTTGATTCAAAATCAGGGATGGTCCTGAAAATCAGGGACAGTTGAGAGGTATGCTGTGGGTATGTGTTGACTCGACACATGTGATAGCTCTACATATAGGGTCTATAGGGCCGCCACCAGTCTGAACAGCCAAAGTGGAACCTGCTCTGTAGAACTGTCAGATGTACCAGGGCAGAACATACTTACAGCCATGCATAGTACAGACATATGCATATCGGAGCAAATCAAAGCATAGTCTAGCAGCAGTATAGTTGCTCATGCTACTACATATGACATATCGACATGTCAGGTATACAAGACCTGTAACAAGCAACCAGTACAGACACCTATAAAATGAGAAGGTCCCCTAATCAGAACAGTTGCAATGGCTAGAGTATTGTCCATACCACTCAACTGTCCCTGAATGTCAGGTACGTCCCTGAGTTTGACTGAAAGTCTAACTGTGTCCTTCTTAATCCCTCCTAAATGTAGTGGCTGTTGAAGGAAAGGTGGTGGATTACACTTACTGACTAATGACAATAAGTAAGAGTTCTAAACAACTGTTACTTCAGAATATGTGTATTAAGTCATATGCTCTGATTCTATCGATGTGTCAAGTTAATAGCACTACTTTTCTAAAAGTGTCCCTGTTTTTAATGACCTGTCCCTGATTCTGCAGCAATGGTTCCCCAATTAGTGGAGAGTTCTGGTATTGTCACATGTGATGTGTGATGAGGGACTGTCCCATGCAAAGTGGGAAAGGTGTCACTCCTACAGTCTCGCGTTGTGCAATCTGAAACGTGGTCAACATGCAGTTGGTATGCGGTAGCATGAGTTGGCAGACAGCTGTGTTAACAAACTCAAGTCACATGTCAGCATTGCAGAGTATCGGTTCCCATGTATCAGGCAGATGGGAGCAGATCGTATGTGGAACACACATATAATATGATTACGTCACTGGACAGGCCGCCGAGTCCATACAGTCGAACGCCTGCCGTTGCCAAATGGTTACACATACCCAATACTGTAGTCATGTAGTCTGATGTAATACGCATCATAAGGGATCGCACACACCCAGCGTGAGTGACAAATGTAAGCAGACATGTCGGAGAGTGAGTGGCTGTAAGCGTGTTTGTCTACCAGTATGCCAGTAGTGCCCTGTCAAAGAAATGTGAAGTCTAAACATGTATAAGGTGATGTGACCAGAGGTCAGCAGTGCTTAACACTGTGCAAACCCACGCACAACAGCTCCCACCTGCTGGACTGTGCCTTACCCAGTTTGTATCCAAAGGCATCGGCCTGTCCGCAAACAAAGAACCGCCTTATACACGTGATGGTAGAAGCACCCTGCGCACATAGCTCATGTGAATTAACAATAGACCATGGCATATGTACAGACAACAGACCGCAAACACCATACAGCGCAGACATCCAACAGTATAGCAATGTACTGGCAGATATGTCCAGACCACTGGTGTGTGCATGCCTGGCCGTCCTGTGTTTCAGTGTGTGAGCATGCCCAGTATGACTGTTACGCATGTTGTAGACTGACAATACCGTCATGTGTGTGAGCATGCAAAGTATGGACAACTGTATTGCATGTGTCACATGTCCAGATAGTTAGTACTGTGTTGCTGACCCCTCCGTTCTACACAGACAGGTGACATGCTGAGTCTGCAGGGTAGCTAATGGTTATGTGGCATTGACAGTTGCTACATGCCTGTATTGCGTGGGGGGGCATGCAACCACAACCACAGTCCTACACAGCACCGTGGCTGGTGTACACGACTCTCACATGTGTAGGTGTGATGGGGCAAAGCCAACAGTTGTACACATCTGCTGCTACTGTACTGGTCTGCCGGGTACTCCATGTCAGTGTGTTGACCTACCTAAATTGCTGGTTGGAGGGATACCAGGGTACATCAGTTCCCAGCATTAATTACCAACACAGTGGTGTTGGACATCCTATTACACATCCTACATCAAACAGCCTGGCCTGCTGTCATCTGTGTGTGTCATAGGGGGTTGGAGTCAGTCATTGGGCATATCCATAGGTCATCGTATATCATTTGTCTGTATTGGTCCGCATCTGTCCAGCTGCATGGAACGTGTGTGTGCTGTACGGACACACATGATAGTCAGCCCATAATCTGCAGTGGGTTAGGACACCCTATGTACTACAGGCTACCATTGTGACCCCTGTATGTGCTACAGGGATCATGGTGCCACTATGGATGTGTACTGTCTGCTGCCTTAACATTTGGCCACCACAGTAACGTGTATGCTCACATACATACCAGAGCAATGGGTAAGTGCACATTCTAATACAACTGACACTTGTTATGTCAATAGACATACCCTGGTTGTGTTATGGACTTGAGGACGGTGCTGGAGTGCTGCCTATGTCGGATGCACAGAGTGCACCTCCCATACATGGCCGAGCCAAGGGCAGGTCATACTGTGCACGGGCTGTCGCCGACTGTGCCCTACTCAGGTAGTTCCTTCACCAAGTCACACTGTTGGGCTGTGTGGCCCTGCCCCATGCTGTTCCTGCTGCAACTGTTACTGCAGGATAACATTGTGTAGCATAGCAAATAACATAACAACCTGTATGCATGTAGCTTGTGAATACTGCAGAGCCCCAAAAGATGTGTCCAGATACCAGAACTGTGAACCGAGCATCCCAAACACATGCACATGTATAAGTCTTACCTGGGCATCCACCTCAGTATGGTGTGGGTGTTCAGGCGTGTGTGCATTGCTGATGGGTGTTATAAGCCACTACACCAGTGTTTACCTAGCATCCCCCACTAGGAGTCTGTAGGGGATGTCCACATAGGCATTGGTGTGCTACAGCTGTGTCAGACACCATATATTGGACACATCACAGCTTCCAGGGCAGACAGCACACACATTCAGTCTCATGCCCTGGCCATCACATAGGGCCTAGCTGTTGGAGGGTATGCCTCTGCACTGACTGTAGGCCCTACCCTGCTCCCCAGGTGGTGCTACGTGTGCAGGCTACAACACCCAGTACCCCAGGGTACTCATCCATGTTGTTGAACAGATTCATATTGCTGGTCCACTAATCACGTGTGTGGAGGACCTGTACGTGTTCACTAGCATGTGTTGACATGTCATCTGTGAACTGGTGCAATACTCTGGATGCAGATGCCTGTGAGATACCCATGATATCCCCAGTTGTGCTGTGTGAGGTACCTGTGGCTAGTACACCTAGGACAACACATCCCATGGTATCCACTGTGATGCATTCCCCTCGGCCTGTTTGATGTGTCAGGCACAGGTCAACAAGCTGCTGTAGGAGGTCTCTGTCTACCCCATAGTGCTCCAACATCCCAAGCCCATGTAGACCCTGGTAAGTCACCCTCAGTCTATAAAGTCTTATGTCACCCCAGTAAGGGTTGTTCAGCAGCATACACATCCGCACTGCCCCCAGCCTCCTGCACATATTGGTATATGTTGCCTGCTGCAGCCCATGTCATGTGTTTGGACTGTGTCGTGAAATGTCCCTGCAGGTATACACCGGTGGTGTAGAGTGTGGATGAAACATGTGTGTATGCTGCTTGCTCGCATTAATGTATTGTTCATGTGTGGGCTGGCCATGTCATCAGCTGATTGTGCTGATCAACATCTGTTTGTGCAGCCTGTACACCCTGACTACCCCACCACTGCTGTCATCCCTCCCAACATCACCAGGCAGGTATAGATACACCCCTAGCTTAGGTTTGCTAAGGCAGGAACAGTCCTGAGGCACAGTTCTGCAATGTACGTACAGTATGCCTGACCCCCCTCCCATGCTGTCAACTATATGCGAGACCTGCACCTGGCTGACTACACACATACACTCCAGGGACCAGCAGCACACCCTGGTGATAAATGTGATACACCTTAGTCAACCTCATCTGCATAGTATAGTCTACTAATGAATAGTTATATGACCCATACCGAACCTCCAACATATTAACCACTGCTCGGTGTTGCTCAGATCCACACACAACTGGCAACAGGTGCCTTACCATCACCATATTCGATGTCCCATGGTCTTCCCAGCAACAAAATAACCGGTGTCTACACAACTACAACCCATGGCCCTGCACACCACAGACAATGTGCATTAACACCAGGCCATGGCAGATATACATAGATCCCAGGTTATCATGTACAGATCATCCGGCACAAATAGTCAATAGTGCTGATGCCCCCAGACATATGTTCACATCTATGTCCACCTCTACATCTACATATATCACATATATTATTTGTAGACATATATACATGGACATATATATATGTATATATACATACACACATATACATGTACACACATATGTAGATATGGCATTTATATCAAAACAGCGAACCACATCACAGCAATGCATTAGACAGGAATGGAAAGGAAACTACATGTGCCACCTGCATCATGTAGTGTTGTTAATATCAAGACACATGTTATGTTGCATCACACTGGTCATACCATAGCAAGGGTAAGAGTAGGGCTGATGACAGTTACTCACCTGACCTATTGGCGACTGTATGTGTTGACAACCCAGAGTCTTGGCAGAATATGTGGGCTGTGGACACTAAATAGGTCAGCAACAAAACAAACTGGGCACATCCTGCAGCTAGCCACCCACAGATAACAACACATATGGTATAACTGCCAAACACACACCTGCCATGCCCTGGAATCAAGCATCTACCTGTCTAGTCTACCACACTACAGCATTATGCAGTAACAGAACTAGCTACTGAGTTCCAGCATCACAGCACTCCCACAGGCATACTTCTAGGTGGATGACATCATCCGCAAAGGCAAAGATGCCGATAGGGAATGTATGTGGTGTGAGCCGTCTAAAACCATTACTCTGTCCCCAGGCAGCTGGAAACATACACACACACAGAGGCACACACTACCCTATCACACTACAGCATAACGCAGTTACAGAACTCGCTAATGAGATTACTAAATACAGCACTACCAGAGGCATACTTCTAGGTTGGTGACATCATCCGCAAAGGCAAAGACGCCGATAGGGAATGTATGTGGTGTGAGGCATCTAAAAGTATTACTCGGTCCCCAGGCAGCTGGAAACACACACAGAGGCACACACTTGGCAGGGCTGGGAGTCAAACATACACCTAACTACCTTATCACACTACAGCATTACGCAGTTACAGAACGCAATACCGAGATTACTGAACACAGTACTCACAGAGGCATACTTCTAGGTTGATGACATCATCCGCAAAGGCAAAGACGCCGATAGGGAATGTATGTGGTGTGAGGTGTCTAAAAGCAGTACTGTGTCCCCAGGCAGCTGGAAACACACACAGAGGCACACACTTGGCAGGGCTGGGAGTCGAACATACATCTAACTACCTTATCACACTACAGCATTATGCAGTTACAGAACGTGCTACCAAGATTACTGAACACAGCATTCCCAGAGGTATACTTCTAGGTTGATGACATCATCCACAAAGGCAAAGACGCCGATAGGGAATTTATGTGGTGTGAGGCGTCTAAAAGCATTACTGTGTCCCCAGGCAGCTGGAAACACACACGCACACACACACACACACACACACACACACACACACACACACACACACACACACACACGGCAGGGCTGGGAGTTGAACATACACCTAACTACCTTATCACACTACAGCATTACGCAGTTACAGAATGCACTACCAAGATTACTGAACACAGCACTCCCAGAGGCGTACTTCTAGGTGGATGACATCATCCACAAAGGCAAGGACGCCGATAGGGAATGTATAGAGAGTGAGCAGTCTGAAAGCATATTACTGTCCCAAGGTAGACGTATACAAACACATGGCAGTGGTGTGATCGGGGCAACTGCCTATCTACTGAGCACTACAACAGCACTACATAGATATGGGACATGCCACAGACAGTACACCCTTCAAGACAGTCGACCAGTGTGTTCAATGTAGGCCTACATCATGACGTGGAAAATGGACATTTGTTGCCTGGATGACCACCATCGCTATACAGGATGTCAATGGCCATGCCCATACACAGAGGCACATCACCGACACAAGGTGTCACTAGCCATGCCCACACATTTAGTATCACACGTCCATTTGGAATGTACTGTGTGTCCATCTACACAATGGCGTACTGGGCATGCTCACACACTTAGCAGTTGCAAAATGCCGTCTTGCATGCACACAGATTCTAACCATGAAAGGGCACAGTTTGGAATGTACTGTGTGTCCATCTACACAATGGCGTACTGGGCATGCTCACACACTTAGCAGTTGCAAAGTGCCATCTTGCATGCACACGGATTCTAACCACGGAAGGGCACAGTTTGGAATGTACTGTGTGTCCATCTACACAACGGCGTACTGGGCATGCTCACACACTTAGCAGTTGCAAAGGGCCGTCTTGCATGCACATGGATTCTAAACATGGAAGGGCACAGTATGGTGTTATTGTCCCCACATACATGAAGGCCACTCACATGTACTGACCAGTACACAGTCAGGAGCCATCACAGATGTCTCAGGTGCAGATCACAGTGGTACACACCGCAGTCTGCTATGTAGCCCTCAGACATCACCATGTTGTTGGACCAGCAATACACAGCCATACATTACCACAACACCATGTGACTCATGACCAGTGGACTATACATAGGTCTACAGCAACTGTGCAGACTACACATGTACCGACAGGGTTACATCATGTGTTATGCATTGCAATTATACCACTGTACATAACCAGGTCGACTCTACACATACCAGGAGTCCTGGGTCTTACACAGATGTGACAGATGACTGTCGCTGTACACAAAAGAACACACATGTTTGGATATGACATACATGTAATTGCAGTGGATATGTGCATGAACCACACACACCACACATATGTACATAGCATAGCTTTTGCTGTCCTCCGTGCAGACAAGTGGCTACAGCAATCACACGCACGCAAATGGAAGGTGGGTCCATGGCTGTTGAATGCTAGCAGTACATGAGGTAGCAATGTTGACCAAGGACACATTCCCTCTGTGCTAGTTACCCATGACACAACAGTTCATGTGTTATGTATGTCATCACACATGTCCACCAATTGCAATGCATACAAACATGGCTACATAACAGGCATGTAGGACCAACACACATGTACAATTTGTAGTGTGCATGCAGCTACCATGCATGTGCAGTAGCTGCTGTATGTAACCCATCTGTGCCTAACTACAACATGCAGTTGCAATGCAGCCCCATCATTGACACCTGTATATAGTGAAATACTGACAGTACGGTAGGATGTACATCAGGTATGGATGGATGTGTGTACATAAAGTGGTGATCCACCTGTGCAGATGGATGTTTGACAGGGATGGCTCACAGGTGTGTCACATGCCATCCTACCATTACATGTGCAAACAGTACACTATGTTACTGTTACATGATGGTGAAGACATGACACCTATACAGCGGTCAGATGTTGCTGACTGTAAGTCACGTGACACCTGTAACACTTACATCCTCCCATGTGCATATAGCAGCACAATTGTCAGAGGTAGCGTTGGTACACATAATGTGGCCAATACTGCTGCATGTCTGTCAGACGTATCATCATATAGCATGTGTATCATTCACAGTACTGCCATGTGTGTTTGCTTGTGTGACCATATATGCCACATATGGTGGGGAATACATCCCAATTTTTACACACCCCTGTACACTGTTGTAGAGATCTGTACATACTGCAGTGTGTAAAGCATGAAGTAGGCAGGAGTGGTGTGTGTATCACACACACATATCAGCTATCCATATGTGAATGACATTTGTGGTCTCCACAGTGTGTGTGTGTGTGTGTGTGTGTGTGTGTGTGTGTGTGTGTGTGTGTGTGTGTGTGTGTGTGTGTGTGTGTATGTATGGCTGTCTGGTGCATGGAGTGAGGGTGTATGCTACCATACAGAACACACAGGATCCCTAACCCCTCATGGTGATGCAGTCTACTACCCTGTTGATGCCATCGGTCTCAGCCGTACTGGCTACCTGTACCTGTTCTTTCTCTGTGTCATGTCGTGTGGGTGCACAGTACTGTGGGGGTGATTACCACATAGGCAGGGGTCCTCACCTCAACACTATGGGGTGTGTGATATAGTGTTGTTGACCCTGTGAGTGTGGGCATGTTCCTGTAATGTGACAGGGTATTACTGCTACACATGAGGCCTCATGCTATCAAGTGGCCTCTAACATCATCATCGGCCGGACCGCTGTGTACAACCCCTGCATCATGTCAACATACCTGTGATTTGACCTGGTATGGATGTCATGTCTCTAGCCACTGTAGCCTATTAAACTGCCCACATGCTTCTGGATCAGTATATGTGTGGACATCTGTGGTATGTTAGCCTTTCTAACAGTCAGGTTGAGGCTACGTATAGCATGCTGATATTGCCATACATGCCTGTGAGTACTCCACAGTTACACATGGGAGACTGCAAACACTGCTACCTGTAGGCACATGCAAGTAGACCATAAGGAGGGAACCAGTGCATCATTCGCAACATGCTGTTACTGTTGTTACTGCGATACATACTGTGAACATATAACAATGCATACTAAACCTGTACTATATGGTATGTCTGTTGCATGTCAACAGTACACAACTAATGTAATATACACTTCTCTCACTATTCTTACACAACTAATGTAATATACACTTCTCTCACTATTCTTACACAACTAATGTAATATACACTTCTCTCACTATTCTTACACAACTAATGTAATATACACTTCTCTCACTATTCTTACACAACTAATGTAATATACACTTCTCTCACTATTCTGTTTACCCTGTCCATCAGACCATTTGAGCATGTCCCTGCACCGATGGTGTGGATGACAGGGATGTGGCACAGGCTTTATCATTTGCACAGGATGATAATGTTTGCCAGGGGCATAGGCTGCACCAATGGATGACATCATTTTTTGGATAAGGGCCGGAGATATGATTGGACATGTCTGTTCAGTATGCATGTGGGTGCTGTGGTGCCCTACAGATGTGTTTGCTGTGTGCATGTATGTGTGCACACAGTTCTGCCTTTTGTGAGGCCTACACAGAGGTATTATTGACAGCTCCAGATTGTACAGCTCATTGTGTCCGGCCATGGCCACGTGACCTGTGCCTGCCAGGGGTTGCACAGGCACTACCAGGCGGAGGTACAGATTGGCTACTGTCCGACGACACATGTCCACTGGAACCATGTCCCCGCTGGGAATGTCCAGGGCCATGTCCATGTGGCCTGCTCTGTCCTGGTGTGGACAGCAAAGCACTAGCTGCACTGCTACTGCCACCGGCACTATGGGAGCGGGCATGTGAGGTGGCACGCTCACGTTGACCTGCACTAGGTGGTGTAGCTGGCCTATGTCCACGTGGCCTACGCCTCACTCCTACCAGATGTTCCAGCACAGACAGCTCACACTTGTGGATTGCCATGCCACGGTCAAGGATTCCAACCATGTCACCCAATCGCCTGTCCAGAACATCAGCAATCTGCTGGTGAGCATTTGCCAGTGCCTGGATGTTGTCGTTTAGGGTACGGATAGCAGCCCTCTGCAGCCTCTGCCCTTCTCTGTTCTGCTGTTCAGCACGTGCCTGTGCTGCCATTACAGTCCAGAACATGCGTCTGGTGATACCAGCTTCTGCGCTCTGTCCTGCAGGTGCATGTCTGCCAGAGGTCCTCCTACGAGCAGCACCGGCCACATGCCTGTGTGGCACATCTGCAGTCATTACACTGACACCATTGTGTGGAGACACACCTTCTGTAGCCGCCACAAGTTCCTGTTCCACGCTAACAGATGCTGACTGTCCTTCCTCTATGGCCACTGGTAATGCGGTATGTGTTGGCAGCATAACTGTGTGCGGGGAAGAGGGGGACATAGCCGGAATGGCAACCATTGGCACAGATTCAGCCCCTAAACCCTGCCTGTACCTCATGCATATGTTCATCACTGCTAGTATCTGTGGGGACACTAACATCAGATGGACCGCAGGAGGGTAACGCACCTACATCACCTGTGAATGCAAAGAAACACTCTAAATTACAATAGACACACACACAGACTCACACACAGACTCACCATGCATGTGATTTGACAGACGGCATGCAGCATGCATGTGATACAGCAGATGGCATGCAGCTCAGACATTAATAGTGTTAGTTATCATACCTGCCTGGGGTGCACACCACAGCAAGCAGGTGTCATATCAGTAGCCATGCAGTCCACACAATCATGGTAGTATGCATGCATCCCCGTGATACACCATGTTGACCAGAACAGGATAACAGTACACATGGCTGATGTGACCTTGACATGTAATCTGCTGACGTGTGCATTAACATGCATACATGTCTGACACAATGGTGTCCTGACACATGTACATCATCGTAATGGGCATCACATTGCAGTGTTGTCTGTATGCCCTACAGATAGGATGCATGTTTAGCAAATGTGCATGAGCATGGAAGGGTAGTGTGAGCCATCTACATTGCTATACAGTGTGAAGTACAGACACTTTGCCATTGCATAGCAGCATGAGGCATCTATATTGCTATACAGTGCATAATATGCACACATTGCATAGCCATAACTGCATGCAAACCCATGACATAACTGTGGATTGTGACCCACGATGCTGAGGTGTATACACACCAAACCATGCTGTGTCATGTGACAGGTCACTGGAGGACCTACAGATGACACCCCTGCACAACTACTACAGAGTCTTAGCTGCCCGGCAACCATGTCCACACATATCAGACTTGTCAATTCACCATGTCCCACATGACAGTGATGTACCACACACACGAGGTGCACAGCTAATGGTGATGTCCTACAGCAGCAAGGGAAATGTACAGTATATATGGCCTGATGTGGTGTCAATGTCTGTGGAAGCTGTACAGGTGACTACTGTCATGCTATGACACAGTCGTGATGTTCAACACATCTTATATGGTAGACTTCAGTGACACCTGCACTAGCTGTGCACAGGCTCTTAGGATGTCCAGTGTGGCACATCAACTGTATAATCTGTCAACTAAGGCTATAATTGGACCATGTGTGGACAATGTGCAATACGGTGTATACACATCACATCTACTGTGTGGCTACACTGACACCATTGTGTGGAGACACACCTTCTGTAGCCGCCACAAGTTCCTGTTCCACGCTAACAGATGCTGACTGTCCTTCCTCTATGGCCACTGGTAATGCGGTATGTGTTGGCAGCATAACTGTGTGCGGGGAAGAGGGGGACATAGCCGGAATGGCAACCATTGGCACAGATTCAGCCCCTAAACCCTGCCTGTACCTCATGCATATGTTCATCACTGCTAGTATCTGTGGGGACACTAACATCAGATGGACCGCAGGAGGGTAACGCACCTACATCACCTGTGAATGCAAAGAAACACTCTAAATTACAATAGACACACACACAGACTCACCATGCATGTGATTTGACAGACGGCATGCAGCATGCATGTGATACAGCAGATGGCATGCAGCTCAGACATTAATAGTGTTAGTTATCATACCTGCCTGGGGTGCACACCACAGCAAGCAGGTGTCATATCAGTAGCCATGCAGTCCACACAATCATGGTAGTATGCATGCATCCCCGTGATACACCATGTTGACCAGAACAGGATAACAGTACACATGGCTGATGTGACCTTGACATGTAATCTGCTGACGTGTGCATTAACATGCATACATGTCTGACACAATGGTGTCCTGACACATGTACATCATCGTAATGGGCATCACATTGCAGTGTTGTCTGTATGCCCTACAGATAGGATGCATGTTTAGCAAATGTGCATGAGCATGGAAGGGTAGTGTGAGCCGTCTACATTGCTATACAGTGTGAAGTACAGACACTTTGCCATTGCATAGCAGCATGAGGCATCTATATTGCTATACAGTGCATAATATGCACATTGCATAGCCATAACTGCATGCAAACCCATGACATAACTGTGGATTGTGACCCACGATGCTGAGGTGTATACACACCAAACCATGCTGTGTCATGTGACAGGTCACTGGAGGACCTACAGATGACACCCCTGCACAACTACTACAGAGTCTTAGCTGCCCGGCAACCATGTCCACACATATCAGACTTGTCAATTCACCATGTCCCACATGACAGTGATGTACCACACACACGAGGTGCACAGCTAATGGTGATGTCCTACAGCAGCAAGGGAAATGTACAGTATATATGGCCTGATGTGGTGTCAATGTCTGTGGAAGCTGTACAGGTGACTACTGTCATGCTATGACACAGTCGTGATGTTCAACACATCTTATATGGTAGACTTCAGTGACACCTGCACTAGCTGTGCACAGGCTCTTAGGATGTCCAGTGTGGCACATCAACTGTATAATCTGTCAACTAAGGCTATAATTGGACCATGTGTGGACAATGTGCAATACGGTGTATACACATCACATCTACTGTGTGGCTACACATCTCTGGCCATCCCCCATGGCCATGTGTGCACATGTGTTGGCCAAATGTTTGTGATGGATGTCTATCTCACATATCTGTGTTGTCCCATATGACATACACCCATAGATGTCAGATATGTCACCATCCACAGGGCTATGCAGACAACGGGTTGTATGTTTGTTATGTGGGGTATGGGTTATGGGATAATGTGACAATACTGCAGCCAGAACACTACATGTCTGGGACATGTCAGATGGCACATCACAATGTTTGCACCCATTGCAGGGGCATATAACACAATGGTGACTCCTGTGGGCTGCCCATATCACAACTCACTGTGTGGTACTGTTTGCGTACCACATGTGTTGTTCCAATGTATAGTACATATGCCTACATTGTACAACACCTCCACCATTGTATGCACAGCTGTTCACACATGTAGCAATGACAAATACTGTGGTTTCATGTCAGTGTATAATTCTGTTTGTATATATTGCACATGGGTAGCCAGTGTGAATGATAGGTGATGTGATCTGTATATCATGACTGGACCGAACATCAAGTGTACAAGTGTTAACTGGCCACATAGCGAATAGCTCTATGCTTTAACATGTCTGATACTGATGACAGTCTCACCTGCAATGGACTGATGTCTGTGCGGCACACCAGAGGTACCTGTATAGGGGTGACACAGCAGTTTGAACATTATCCATGAATGTATGACAGCCACAGGGTGCACTGTGCAGGTTAACACATTCACCTGTACAATAGCATATAGTATACACATGTGTGTATACACAAGGTAGCATACTGTAGTATGCAGCATGTGTGTCAACATACCTTGCATATGATGTTACATTACATAATGTACAGTGACACATGCAACTAAATGGGATATAATAGTCATATGTGCAGTACTGACTTACCAGGCAACTCCAGGATCATTGGTTGAGAGACACCCACCTCCACGATGGCAGCTAGTGTTTATGGATGCTGTTCTGAGGGTGTCCCCAGACTGGCCAGTAGCTCCTCGGTGTGTGTGAGTGGGGGCTGGGTTGGTGGCCCACCACCTGTTCCACCTTGTTCCCTGGTGATTGCGGTGGCACGCTGTTTTGCATGTCATATCAAGTCTGTGCAGTGTCTGCACACCTGCTGGTAGGTGCGGTTATAGCCACCCACATCATTCACCCTCCTGCGAAGATGCTGCCACAGGTCGTCATGCTGCTGGGCATGCTGTGGCACATGGCTGAACAACACCTCATAGTTCTCATGGAGGTGCAGGATGAGGACATCATCCTCCTGGCAGCTGTACGCTGGCAGGCATGTACGAGGCATTATCTGCAAGACATAATGATGGTGACAGTTCACAGTATCAGAGGTGTACAAAGAGACTGCTGCACATACATTTCTAGTAAATCTAGTACATCTGCACAGTTATCTTTGCAAATCATCATGACACTGACATGACTGACATGTTTGTGTCACAAACATGTAGCACCCGTTATGCATTGGATATGATCACCATATATGTGTGTGTCACCTCATTACATTGTTCAAACTCCATGTGAATGCTGTCTTGATGTGGGCATGTCTGTTTGCCTAAACTGGTTTTCTTACCTATCAGCACATGCCTGGATGTGTCCACGGTAATGCTGTTGACCTTGATGCTGTGTATATGTCACATATCAACACATACACTGCCTTAATGGACTTGAGCAGTGACAATGCACACATACGCATGGAAATCTTTACATGTATGTGTTTTGCCATATACATTTACATGGCACTGTACAGCTGTTCAACATCCTGCCACAGATTGCCTGTGTTGCACATGTGATAGACATGGGACAATCGGACGTCATTCGCAGGGATGGTTATCAACTATAGCATGTACGGGCAAGGTTTCCTAGCTGTATCCGACAGCCATTTTGCCACCGCGAGGTGCATCAGTGCCACATTACAGATCCAGACAGTTGATACTACATCTACCATGCGGTCATCACACCATGTATGACAGAGATGACATGGGCAGCTTTGATGGACAGGGTTGCATGGTATGGCAGGACTATGTAAAATGTATGGCACATGGATCTGTCCAGCATGTGGCAATCCTAGTAGTAGGACAGTGGCTGTCCATGACGTATGTCTTTCAGATCAGGATATGGACATGTAGCATGTCCACCATCATAGTGTAGCACATGTCTTTATGTAAGGTAGACAGCATGCTGCATAGTGGAGGTGAGGATTGTGAAGGCTGGTATCGCCCATCCAAGCATGGCCAATACCCCTTAAAGGTGATATGTGATCCAATATTGGCCACCTGAGTGCTGAGTATGCCTGTCCAATGATCTCCATGCTCATGGATGGCACCATGTCATGACATGGGTGCCTCATATGACTACCTACGGGGCCTGGAGATGTCATCAATGCAGGGTGGTGAACCGCACAGCACCATCCCTTACACAGTGTCCATAATGTTGACCGCAGCCAAGCTGGTAGTTAATGGGTACAGGGATATTCACCTAGCGGTGACAATGCTGATATCATCTGTCAGAATGTGCACATATGTCACATACCTCACCCACAAAGCCCATTCTGTATGTTGTTCACAACACTGAGACAGCTATTGCTCATAGGTCATGGCCATTCACATCCTTACATACACAGATGCCTCACATTTGTCTGTGTGGTATGGGCTACAATGAGGGTGGAGTACAACACATTAACCCTGTTTTACTGTAGCTGGCACTGGTGTGATATGCACATGTTACTCTGGCACCTTTTGTAGTGTTGATTCTGTCAACAGGACACTGGTAGAACACTCCTGTGACATACGAAGGTATATGTAGTCAAACATCCGTACTGTCATGTACATCTGTACTGCTAACATCTACATTGATAATAGTTCATGGACTTGCAGACCATACTCAGCAGGGTAATAGTGCGGTGCCACCAATTATGACAGTCGTCACCACTTGCGGGTTGATATTATCCAACACCCTATCTGTACTGTATTTTCATGCTCAGCACTTGTTCAGAATTTGTGAGCACTTCATGAGCTACTGATTAATATAGCACCCATTCCACACCATTTCTCACAAGTACACTGTCTGTCCTTACATTTCCAGCTTGCTTACAGTACAACAGCTGTTGTACACACGTAACTCACATATCTTCTGAGACATGGTTGTATATAAAGGCATGTCCAACTGTCACGTACCAGTGCTATTGCCTGTCTATATGATGAATATGGTGTACATGTGGCAATAGAGCACTTGTCTCATGTACACAGTCAATGCTCACCTCCCAACATACGACACTACAACCTGTGGGAGATGCACATATGCAGCCCTGCTGGGGGTAATGCTGTCACCAACCTTGACTGAACCTGACAATCATGTGGAGATGTGTAACATTCGCAACACACCCCACTCATCACATAGTCTCACAAGATCTCCACCACCGCAGGCCACATATATGAGTACAACTTGTGCAGTACCTCTCCATACTCTGTGTATGCACCAAAGGCAGCCCCCATCACCAAACACAGCAAGAATAACTTATAGCCCACAGAATCATGTGTGCCCATCACATACAGCCAATAGGGTGTTATAACATCCACAACACACCTGTCATAGGTGACTCTGTAGGCAGTCACACTGATGTCCCTCTCAGCAGACCACACAAGGCAATAGTCGCTTACATCTTGCTGTCGGGTAACTGGTTCTGCAACATAACCTATGCACCCATGCCACACCTCACCAGGTACAATTTGACTGTAATTCTCCATGTTAGTGTGACTGTCCTGAGATGCAGCTTCACAGACTACTTGTGCAGGGACATGCAATAGCTCACCAGTCTTGTAGCCCTGAAGGTATGGGCCAAGCCCTGGGGAGCATTATGCATTCATCCAGACATGATACCAGTGTACAATGACTGACTGTGTCACTTCAACAGTTGCCTATGCTTCTGCTGTCATTCCACAGGCATCTGGTATATGTCCACTTTGACTGACATGGTCAACAAAACACGATGCTTTGGCACAGATGACCTCAACCTGTCAGCCCTGGGAGTAAAGATAACATGTAAGGCTCTTGCTGCTTCTATACTGCCTGTCTTGCACAGTTTCCAATAACATTCACCACCAGAATGGGAACAGGCAAGCAAAACATGGGGTCATGTGAAGCAATGCTTGACATCTTCATCTCTGACGCACGTAGGCAAGGTACTCCTTATAATGGACCACTTCAATATCTCTGCAGTGACTGGGACCTGCATCTAGGCTCTGCAGAGCACACCTGAAATGACAGGTTATACACAGACCACACCTTTCAGTCATGTAACCTGGACCGGCACACCCACGGCTGAGGTGTTCCCATATTCCACTATGTTGTACACACATCCTGGCTAGTTACTTAGCACAATACATCAGAGGTGCTCCACATGGAACTAACTGTGGCTAGAACTGCTATACACATTGTAACATGCTACAGATCCCACAACATACCCCATGGTTACCAGACCTCATTTCTTGGTGTACTGCACAGTAGGGTTCAGACAGGTACTACTGATGTGAGACTGACACTACTCCACACATAACTGGGATAGCCACTCATCTACCGACACATTAGGCCAATGCTGTCCGGGATTCTTAACCTCCACTCGGCTGCATCAACCCATACACACCGCCTCCAAGACCAACAATATCATTGACATGGACACTACCAACATGTGACTGGTGTTCCACACTTGGGGTTATCCGCTCTTTGGTGGATTCCGAACATAATCACCCTTGTTATCCACATCCCGGCACCACACCCTTCACAGCATACACAGTACAAGAGTACTACAACGCCTACTACAGACGTCTTATGACAGCAGTAGTTAACGTCATGACACCCGTGCAGATGGACAATGCACATACAAATGCTGAAACATACCCCAGTGCACTTCATTAGCACTTACATGACTGCATGGATCATGCTCTTCCACACAGAGCCATGATGGTACCCACCAGATAACGAACAACACTCTGGGGGTACAGTTCCATGGATATAATTTACAACAACACGTGGAGACTGTTGCAAAGTGGAGTACAATCCCATGGGTGGGATATCTCACTAGTCAGCCTCAGTAGGGCTACAAGATCCCTCATCACATACTACGAAACTAGCTACGTAAACATTACTGCAACACATTCCAGGGTGTACCACAAGGCATTATGGAGGTATGTCAGTAGTCAATAGCAATACCCACATCTGCTCTGACATACAACAGTTACTCAGGAACATTACAGAACCAGGTGATGTTGGCAACATGCTGGCAGATGGGTTCAATGCTAACATTACACCCTCTCACTCCCTACAGGACCACAATCCATGCAGAAACATCGCGGTGTCTCTGCGGTCACAACTTCACAGTACTAACCTGCACTCTATATGGTCTGGAACACTGACCCCATGTGACCGTCCAACATCCCATGCTGTGATTTACACAAACCTCTGAATGACATGTCTCCCCACTTGGCCACCATATTCAGTAATAGCCTTGTATCAGACATTGTGGCCCCTGAATGGCACACAGCAACAGTTATCACACTCCACACAGGTGGCGCCACAATGCACGAGAGGAACTATTGCCCTATACACCTGACTGGACTGTTCTGCAAGGCTATGGGGCACATCATCATGGAAGTCATTCACAGAGACATTGGTGGGCTCCAGTCCTTTTATGCAACCCAGACTGGACTTGTTAGGGCTAGAGCATGGCTTCTACACCTGGTGGACTCCTTTGATACAGTTACCAGGGTAGTTGATGATGATAAGGGGGTCCACACAGCCTACATTGTCCTCTCATTGGCTTTCAGCACTGTTCTCCATTCTGGTATTGACAACATACACATCCACCTGCACATCGACCCCTATGTCTCAGGATGTTATGCAAAGTGACTCACGGACAGGACACACACACAATGAGGGTAGCATACCATAGTACCTAATGTATTTGTTACACTTGGCGTACCACAGTCCTCAGTCATAGGACCCCTCACATTCGGTATATGCTTCCCTGAAGAACAGGCTAGCACAGAGGGACTTTCCCTGCCTAGCTTTCCAGTCAACTGCATACACAGTGCCATGACTGATCCACCAGCTGATACTGACTCCTTCCATAAGGGTGTCACTGTGATGGATACCTGATATCAATATCATGGCCTCAAGCTGCATTACACAAGGTGCATGAACATCCCCTTTGCATTACACCATTCACCCACTGACTATCACATAGGTGGTAGTCCCCTACATACATGTCACATTGTATGTGATCATAGTACACACGTATGTCGCACCCACTCCTTTGATAACCATATTGCCACTCTGGCATGGATATCCTTCTACGTGGCCACACTTATCTGTACTGGGTTTGTAGCTGGAACATAGGCACCCATTGTACCTCTGAACTCCAGACGTATACACACATTCAAGGGTACAACACCCCATTTAGGATGTACCTTACAGAACAGCTATGGCTTTACATACCACAACATTAACACACCATGACGTTTATTGAGCTCCGACGGTTGATGTATGTGGCAGAACTACGGACACCACGTCTGTACACATTTGCATACTACATACGCGGGGTGACCTCTGCTGAACAGACAGGGCCCATGTCCACAACAATATACATGGATATACTCCACATAAGAGACATAAGCAAAAGTCACTGTGAGCAACATGTTCATGGATATGTGCACACACAATGATGAGTGGGATGTGCTTGAGGGTTACATTCCCATACCAGACACTCACCATGCTTTGGAACATGATTCCTATGTACATCACGCAGGGACACTCAGTAGCACTGTTCATGTGATACTCACTTGGTGGATGGGAGACACATGTACGCCAGGGATCACTGCAGTGGCTGTAATGTGCAGAGGTGCAGGTAACACATGGCTCTGCTGTTTACAGACAGGACACTACCCTAGAGAGGTGCCGCTAGTATAAACACTGTTGTTGGGCTTACATATAGACTTGCCAGACTGCATAGTACCCCACTATGAACCTGTGAAGCTATTACATGCCCTTTGTGCATGGTTAATTGAGTAGCTCTTCCATTTAGATTAGCTATCATGCTATTACAGTGTCCCATGACTACAAGCCATATGTATCCTTTTATTGTATATTGTACATGCCAATAGATGATACCTTTGGTATGCATGATATGCCTGTTATGCTGTGTAGAATATCTGACATATCTACCTACAATACTGTACATTACACATATTTTACATAGTATCCCATAATGCAAAGCATACTTGCACAGCGGGACCACCTTAGACATGTCATTGTCATTATATGCCCATACACATGCTTACTGTGACAGTATATCAACATATACTATCCCCTGCTATGGCACGTACTTGTTGCACATACCCTACCACTGACAGCAGGTGGTATGGAATTGTTCTGTTTAAAGCCCTCATGTAGCATCCCTTGTGGTGTCTGTGATGTTTACCTTGTGGCCCACTGCAGGACACACAATTTCTACAAGGGTTACTATGCTCAGCAGAACATCACTACATAATACCTTTTCCCACTTTATGCATTGCGGACACTTTTAATTAATACTAAACAGGCTATACATACACTAACATAATTAATACAAAACAGGCTATACATACACTTACATACCAAGTGTTCTACATACCTTGTTATTGTTCTGGACTTTCGTAACTATCTCTCTTACACTGTGTAAACAGTTCTATGGTATGAGCATACGATTTGAATGTCTGGCAAGTCATTCTTATATACGTCAATACCTGTAACGTGGTTTCCTGCCACCAATTAGTGTTCCTGAGTGACTTATTACTTGCACATCAGCTGTGCAGCTACTCCATTCACCAATTACAAGGCAACAGTGGGGTATAATTGAATTCTCCACTTAGGCATTGCCCATTTGACCTAACTTTGGGGAGAAGGCCTGTATTGTGTTTTGTTGTGTGTAATTGCAACTGCTATGTGTAGAGACACGGATAGTTTGGATTCATGTCCCCCGTGGATTGTGTGTGATGGCTAGAGTATGTGGTTCTACATGAGAGTGTACCTGTCATCCCAACCATCTGATAAGGATCTATTGCAAATAAATCCTGTAACACCGCCGTTTGTTCCATTATACAACGGCTACGATTTCACATGGCTCCTTTAAATGTGTCTCTCACAAGGTATGTTAATGCTTCTGCAGATGTAATTGACTGACTGGATGTTTGTGCTGTAATTACAGTCTGTATTGCTATAGTTTCATGTGTGGGGGATGTAGGTGGGTGTACGTAGCATATACAGGTTTGTGGGGCTTGCATTTCTACATATTCCATATATGTTTGTGGGCTCCTTCCCTAATTAAAGAGCTATTAGTTAGTAGACCTTTGTTATGGGCATATACATTGGGCCGTTGTTAATTGGTTTCTATATAGTATGCAGGTGAGGTTGATACTTCCATACCTCCAGAATTACATCAATATGTAAAGGAATGCTACTAACTGACAGCTGTCCCGTGTACTTCTGTCCCAGATATTTGCAGTCATTGCAGTTGTGTTGGTAACTGAACCTCTTTGGCATGGGTTGCCACCTTTTCAAATGGCCATTGTGGGACACTTGCGGGACACACATCGGTGTTTACAGGCCGACACATACCCACGGTCAGTACACAGGATAGCACATACTTTTATCCTCAATACATACTTATTGTTGTAGGACTTTGGCTACTTATCATATTGCATGTAACATTTACGTTTCTTACATACAGGCATAACTATTTAATGCAACTATTACATAATATATGGGACATAATAATGTCCTACAATCTCTGACATTTGCCCTTTGTAATGTTTTATGTCAGGACACAACTGCCCAGGGAGGGGCTGTCCCTCCTAATGTGGGACAGGTGGTAACCGTATGCCTACGGCTAGCTATAACCACACCTAACATAATGATCTACCTCTGAGTTGGCACTAACAGACACATGATGCAGACACACACACACACACACACACACACACACACACACACACACACACATTACAGTCATACGGAAACGCACACGGCACCCTCAACACACACATACACAAACTACGGCAATCACAAACACAGTTGAACACAGTACCTACGTGGACCGCAACACCGGCAGCAGTAACTAAATGTCCCTTCATATTGTGGTAATATTCTACTGTTCTGCTACTGTGTTCTTTTGGTCTTTCAGCCTCATGGTTACGTGTGTCGGTATGTGACACATTCCATAGTTGGCGGTATCCTATTTATTTGTACCTCCAAGGTTTTATGAATGTTGTTGACCTATCTATATATTTGCAGATATCGGTGAATCTGTATATATCAACATACATTTCTCTATCACCCTTTCTATCTGTATTATATATATATATATATATATATATATATATATATATATATATATATATATATCTGACAGAGAAAGTGACAGGCAAACTACACCTTTAATTGTGTAGTTGGTGCATACTGTTTCCTGGACTCCGCACGTTTGTGTCTGCACCTGTCACATTACACACCTGCCGTAGGTACATCTTGGCTACCATTGTGTTAGGTGATTGTATACATGATTGCGTGTTCTACTCCTGGCAATGGTCATTTTACCCTTCATAGCAGGCGCTATTAGTACAGGGGTGAATAATGCTGGTTTCACCTGGACTGGACATCACTGACCGTGATCTGCACGATATTCAGAGAAGCTTAGCCCTTTTTCGCACATATCTGTATAATCATATTTAAATGACACTTACCAGCACCGGGCAATGCATATTCCCGTTAACGTGTGCTAAACATGATCTGATGACCTGCATCCGACATGCATTATTCATGCCTTTGGGATTACGTTACATCCCTTGCAGGACATGTGACCGGGAACATGCACAACGGTCACTGCATTTACCACTTGGGCATCTGGGATTTGTACACGTGTTATAATGTTTTGTATGTGGAGTATACTACAGCTGTTACTCCATACTGCACTTACATGGGTAACTCAGTCAGTTTACATAGGGATGAGTCCAATTAATGGTATGTCCATTTGATGTTTACTGGATGTGCTCCAGCATTGGTTATGTATATCACAGTAAGCCACACACGATAATGTGCTACACCTTCAAACAACCTTAGGTGGAGCATGCTGGGGTGACGAATACCTGTCATGGGTACACCCCATGCCTTGACACAACATCCATGATTACATTATGTGGAGCCCCTCATTAACACAGCAGGGAATACATGCAGAATGTGTGGGGAACAGTGCTTACACACATGTGATCCCGCGATTGCCTCTGTTGGATACTCGATGTTGTGGTGACAGCAGACACTGTTTGCCTCATTTGGTGTATGGTCTTTGACAATCGGGCGTGTACCTACCTATGTACCTAGGAACCTATACACACAGCACCAACATATGCTGATAGGCGCATGTACTGTTCAGGTGTTAACATTCTTTGTTCCAATAGCTGTTGTATGTACAATGTTTGAGGGCTGCCTATGTAGGATTCATACAGTAGGCCACCTATACATTACAATTTACAGGTGGTCGTGTGTGTGTGTGCCATTAATTTTACTGTGTGTGCAGGTGGAGAGGTGTGTCAGTCTGTAGGGGCCTACACTGTCAGAGTATGTGCTATACATTCCCTCTTTGCCAAGCCGTAGGCATATTGGGCATGCCTCCATCTGCCTACTGGGGCTGGCACAGGGTATTTGTGGTCTGAATCCCTCTGTGCCTGTGATGGCCTTGGAAATTGTGGTGGGCTATGAGGGCCTTCACCATTTTGTCCCTGCTGCAGCTGTTTCCGCAGGATCATATTACGTAGCATGGCACATACTATGAAGATGTGGGCACACGTGCCTGGAGAGCACTGCAAGGCTCCACCAGATGTGTCCAAGCAATGGAACTGTGATTTCAGCATCCCAAACACACGCTCTATGATGATTCTGGTTTGTGCGTGTGCCTCATTATGGCGTTCTTGCATGGGTGTGTGTGCATTTCTGATGGGAGTCATCATCCACGGCTCCAGTGCATAGCCAGCATCCCTCACAAGGTGGCCATGTGGGATGTCCCCCCTGACAAATACCTGATACAGCTGTGAGACATGCCAGATATGGGAGTCATGGTAGCTTCCAGGGCTGCCAGCACACACATCCATGATAATGCCCTGGGCATTGCACATGACCTGGCAGTTGATGGAGTGGAATCCCTTGCAGTTTATGTAGCACCTACCATGCTCACCGGGTGGTGACTTGATATGTATGTGCATGCAGTTTATCGCACCCAGTACTTCTGGGTAGTGTGCCACATGGTGGAAGTGACGCATATTGCTGGCCAACTCCTCCTGAGTTCGGGGGAAGTATATATGCTCATTGGCATGTGGTAAAATGGCATCCAGGAAATGGTGTAGTACCCTGGATGCTGATGCCTGTGAGATCCCCATTATATCTCCAGTTGGCCTTTGAAAGGTATCTGTGGCTAGTATTCGCAAGCTTACACATACCTTCGTGCCCACTGGGATGGGTTCCCCTCTGTTGTTTCTGGTTCTCAGGCGTGGCCAGCACAGCTCAGCTATCTGCTGTAAGATGTCCCTGTCCACCCTGTAATACTCTACTATCTCAAGATCATGTAGCCCCTGGTAGGTTACCCTTGGTCTGAACACTCTTCTCCTCCTCCGGGGTCTGCGGTGGTTGTCAGCATCATCCTCCACAACACTGTCAGTCTCTAACACATGTTGATGAATCACAATTATGGCAGTTTCCAACATGTACATTTTAAAAGTTTCCCGTGTGTTTACTCCTATGGTGCAGTGTTTGGGAATACACAGGTGTGTGTAGGGTGCTTTCACACTTTATACTATTGTGCTGTGAACACCGATGATGTCATAGGGTGTGTATGTACGATCGTAGCTACAGGGTATCTTATGTGTTTTACTACAGGAAGTACTATTGTGGTGCCTTTGGTGTTGAATTACATTTGGCTGCCGTGGATTACCTCTTGCCCTTCCCTTTACATTTCTTCACGTTTCACCTCCCATTTTCTGGCATGCATCCAGTACTTTCCTAGACCTGGCTTATCTTGCGTAATGTGTTCTATTGCTGGTCTACTGTAGGTTTGCTTTGCTCTGCTATGACAGTTCTCCTTTCTTTGCAATCTGGCACCTCCCCTAACCTGTTTTGAGGGTTTCTGCAAGCAGACTTGTCAGCTGCCGTCGATTGCCCGCTGTGAGCTAATATGTGTTAATTGCTCAGTTGTATTCCAGTTACCCTACTGCGGCATTTCCTTCTTTTCTTCCCCTGACCTTCCTGTTTTTGCTATGGTTCGCAGCGCGTACATCCGCTTACCGGGTTTCAGGCATGTTTTCATCCCCGTACACATTTCGGGCACCATATGTGCTCTCAGTTAAACGATGCTATACCTAACTCCCCACCCCTGTCCTGCAGCTTTGCTTAGCAACGGCCAGG